>NW_022437018.1:8553921-8564853 GCF_009761245.1 Sapajus apella
AAAAAAAAATAACTATTCAGACTGAAAAAAAAAAAAACTAATGTTTTTTCCTAAAGTTATCTCTGTGATAATTCAATATATATTCTAGACATATATTCAAAGATACTTTAAGATAAAAATTATAATTTTAAATATAGTTTGAGGTAAGAATTAAACTATTTGTGATATTTATAATTCAACATTGAAACAAATCTTAAAACTTTGTCATGCACTTGTTACAATTACAGTTTTAGAATTCTGTTTGCATCAGGTATGTTGCAAATTATTCCACTTTTTTATTTACCAATTTCTTTTTTCTTTTTAATCACCTGAGGTCCGGAGTTTTGCCACTTTCTATCTATACAACATCTTTTAAATATACTATTAATTTCATCCAGGCCTTGCTGTAGAATTTTTAAAAATGTATTAGCAGTTCATGCATTTTTTTCTTCTAGTTGTAGATCAAAAGATTCAGAGTTAGTTACTTGAGGTAGGCAGTGTGGAAACCTACTCTCAAAGATATTTTTAGTGAGTGAACCTAGTACTATTTTCTACCAGTTGACACAAATTTCAAAGTGATTTGTTAGAACATATATTCTGTGTATAGTCAAGCAATACAGGATCTGGAATACACTTCTCTAATAATATATCCTCTTAGCTGTCTCTCATTCATATGTTCCATTATTTAACCTGCTTTTGTCTTCCTTGTGCTTCTCTGTGTTGCTTCTTTGCCCATTCAACAACATAAGTTAGGATTATTTGGTGGTTTTTTTTCTTTTTTTGTTTTCTTGAGACTGAGTCTCACTCTGTCGTCCAGGCTGGAGTGCAATGGCATGATCTTGGCTCACTGCAACCTCCACCTCCCAGGTTCAAGTGATTCTCGTACCTTGGGCTCCCGAGTAGCTGGGATTACAGGTGCGTGCCACCTAGCCTGGCTAATTTTTGTAAATTTTAGTAGAGACAGGGTTTCACCATGTTGGCCAGGCTGGTCTCAAACTACTGACCTCAGTGATCTGCTCATCTCGGCCTCCCAAAGTGCTGGGATTACAGGTGTAAGCCACTGCACCCAGCCCTTACTTTCAAAAGTTCTTGTGTTTTCTTGTGTTTTTACTAGTTAGAATATTTAACACAAAAATTTTTCTTGTGTTTTTACTAGTTAGAATATTTGGCTGAAGTATGTATTCTTTCTGGTTACATTCCCCAAGCCTGGGCCCCAGCCATCTTTTCTGACTTCTCCCATTTTTGCTACGCGAAACCTAGCAAGAACCTCCTTGACACCAAAAACAAATTTTCCTAATGCTGTCTTGTCAAGGTCCAGCAGCACTAGAGCTGAACCAGAGCCAGTGGAGTTGTTTATATCATCCAGCTTTGTATTTATTAGCCACATATGTGCTGCAAATCTTCGAAAGGGAAGGATGGTGGTAAGTTCCCTGCAGATGCTCAAATGCTAAATAGTAAACATGCGATACAAGCTGAGATTCACAATAAAGGCAGGGAATATCCAAAAACGTATGTACTTCAAAATTATATCAGTTATTTACCCTAGGTGGTTTAGAAAGCAGGATTTTTAAATTCTTGATGAGTAAAGAGGGAGAAATTAAATGATAGGCAAACATGTAGCCTGCATATTGAGTAATAATGTATCGTCCCAAAGAGCTGTTATCCCAAATCAGCTGGCTCTGATGTTTTGATATGATTCAAGAAGGTAGTTAGTCATCATTTTAGGAATGGTTCAACTTTAGCTGAAAGTGATTAGCAATTTTTTTCCAAATATAAAATATGGAGAAGTTATTAATAAATGTCAAATAATTCTCTTAATCTTTCTCCCTCTCTCTCTCTCTCTCTCTCTCTCTCTCTCTCTCTCTCTCTCACACACACACACACACACACACACACACACACACACACACACACTCACACAAGGCAAGAGACATTTGAATACCTTGCCAACTTTCGTTGACTTACTAACGCTATGATACACTGCAGTGTGTTTCCTTCCTTTGGAGCTCTACAGTAGCATAAGATAACCTTGCTGAAAATTGACCAACACATTTTCATGCTGACGATTTTATTTTACAATTCCTCTGATACAAATAGAAAAGACTTCTCACATTCAGCTACCTATGCTAGACTGCACCACAAATAAACTCATACCTTTATAAAGTGTCTACATGACGGTAACACCTGTGGTGAGTATAGAACCATTCATACGCCTATATTTATTTCCCATGTCTTTACTGAACATCTAGAAACCTCTCTTGAGATAGTGTCTCAGGTAGTTCTGGGAAAGTTAGGTGCTTCTGATAGGAAACTTTAAAGTGTAACTAGTATGCTAAGACCTTAAGTAAGGGGTCCTCCTTATTCTCTAGGGACTTCTCTAACCTCTCTCTGGAACCCTCAAGGTAACAGAGCTTTAGATTCACAGAGCAGACTTGAGAACCACAAAGCTAGCAGGTTGCCATGATTGGGTCTCTCTAAGGCCTGTGTCCGTCAATATCTTATTTCTCCTTCTCAACAGACAGAGGTAAGTTCCAAAACCTTTTCCAATCATTTCTTCCTCTGGCAATGTTAAACAGCAGGGCCCTCACCTTGGTTTCTGCAATTGCCTGACCTCCCATCTCTCTTAATCACTGGTGGCTTCTTTCCTTTTCCGTTTTGGTTCCCAAAGTAACTCTAACCAGAGAATCTCTTTTCTATGACAATATTTAGCAGATTGGTATTTTAAGTGTTTTAGAATGTGGTTCCTGGCAGGCTTTTTTTGTTGCTGCTGTTGTTTGGTTTTTATTCTCACTGAGAGCAATAAAGATCTTAATTAAAGAAATTAATGAAAATGTCACCTAGAGTTGGAAGCTCAATTCACAGTGTTGGGTTGCTGGTTCCCTGCTAATGTATTATATCCTGGCAACACGTACAGCAATAGAAACCGTGCTGGCATCTTCCAGGTCAACCACAGAGTCTCATTCTCACTGTGATGTCTGGACTAAACTCAGAGTAACCCAGAATCATCCTCATACTAGCCTTGTCCACGTATATTCTATCCTCAAATCATATCTGAATCTTCATTTAAAACTCAGGTCACTCCAGCTGACAAAACCTGCCAATCCCATATCATTCAGGGTACTCATCGTGGTTGCAAAGCCCTGTTTCATCTGGTCCCAATGCCTCTCTGTCCTCAGCTGCTATGACTCTCTTCTTCACTCACTTCCTTCCTGTGACACTGTACTCCTTGCTATTTTTTAAACATACATTTCAAATTCCTAATTGCCATGTTTCTCACACCCTTCTATTGATCTTTCTTTTCTCATCCCTCAGTACTTCCATTGCTTATACTCTCTTCACAGTGGCAAACAATATCCTTTCCCCCTTCTCTGCTACAGTCTGAATGTTTGTGTCCCTCAAAATTCATATGCTGAAATCCTAATCCTCAAGATGATGGTATTAGGAGGTGGGGCCTTTGGGGATGAGTAAGTCATGAGAGTGGAACCTTCAAGAATGGAATTGATGCCCTTATAAAAGAGGCCACAAAAAGACACCTCATCCTCTTCCACCATGTAAGGTTACATGAAAAAGGCTGTCTATGAAGAACAGGCCTTTCCCAGATACTCAATCTGCCGATGCCTTGATCTTGGACTTCCCAGCCTCCAGAACTGTGCAAAATACATTTCTGCTGTTTATAAACCAGTCTATGGTATTTTGTTACATAGCTGCCTGTTTATAAAGCAGCCAATCTATGGTATTTTGTTACACAGCAGCTTTAACAGACTAGGACACCCTCCATTCCTTGCACAGTCCCCTCTACATAGCCAGTGAATGTCCCCTCCTTGTTACACACTCCTCCTTCAGGCCAGTGCCTCTAATCTCCCCCTACTCTCAGCTCCAGCCTCCTGAGGGACTTTGTGTACTTTAATGTAAGGAATGTATTATTTGATTTCTCTAATTTGAAAAGCTATGGAGAGCACTGTATCCTTCAAACAAGTTATTTCTCAATGAACAAACCTTGTAGAGGGGAAAGGAGTTGCATGGAGTGTGCTGAGAAAAAGAAAGTTATAATTTAGTATTTTTCTCTTTTAAAATATCTACAGTAGTAGTATCGATACTTGACACTGAAAACCCTCCATTATGTCCTCTCATTGCCATATGAAATAGCATTCTTGTGTGATAAATATAAGCTTCCCTGAATAACAACATTAAGGTCTTGGAGAAATATTTCTCCACGTTTGTTGCCCATTTCCTCAATGTCTTAAAATAAAAAAAGGGAATGTGCCCAAATAAGGTGAAGGTTTGTGCTTCGTATTACTGTCTGGATTCAAGAAGGACATTGCTTCCCACTGTGAAGAGCGTATGAGCAATGAAGAACTGAGGGAAGAGAACAAGATAAATTCTTTAACTTGTTAAATCATCCTCTCAGATGAACGCAATATTTTCTTGCATTTGGTATCATGTCCGAGGTATACAGAGTATCTATTTTCTTTTCTTGTTCTAATCCTTTATTTAAGCAGTTCCTACAATGAACACAATAGTTCCACACAGTGACTGAGGAATATTTTGCAGTATTAAGCCATTTATATCACTCTTTTTTTTTTTTTTTTGAGACGGAGTTTCGCTCTTGTTACCCAGGCTGGAGTGCAATGGCGCGATCTCGGCTCACCGCAACCTCCGCCTCCCGGGTTCAGGCAATTCTCCTGCCTCAGCCTCCTGAGTAGCTGGGATTACAGGCACGTGCCACCATGCCCAGCTAATTTTTTGTATTTTTAGTAGAGACGGGGTTTCACCATGTTGACCAGGATGGTCTCGATCTCTTGACCTCGTGATCCACCCGCCTCGGCCTCCCAAAGTGCTGGGATTACAGGCTTGAGCCACCGCGCCCGGCCACTCTTAAACATGTTTATATATAGGTCTAAACATCATTCTTGATGTGTGATATCAAATATTTATATAAGCAATTAGATGAATTCTAAAACTATGAAAATTATTAATTTAGATAATTTAAAATTTTTTCAGTTTAAGTAAATCAGTTTGAGTGTGGGTATGCATTTATCATAATTTGTACTATGTTTTTTAAAGTTAAATTGGCAAAGCCTTTTGGAAAATGATTTAAAAAATTTTATTTTGTAATTCTGTATTTTCTTGAAGAAACACTGATACAACTATGTTTAAATTTTGAGCATTGGAGTACAATTATATTTTATATTTTAATCCTTTAAATCATTACTGTCAATAGAATATTAATTATGTAAAAATTTACTATAGTAATATGGTTGGTAATTTCACTATAATGATAGAAGAAATATAATGGAATTAATATGTAGCATGTAGGAATTCTGTCTGCATTGCATTTTGTGTCTGCATTTTGTCTGTCTGCATTTTGTGACTCGTATAATTACCACAGGCTCATCAACCAAAATCCCAGAGTTGCAGAATGATAAGCAAATCCAAGCATATTTGATGTTTTGCCAAATTTAAATTACATAAAAGGCACAGCCTTCCACATAGTTTGAAAATTTAGCTAGATCTATTTGTGAAGGTAGGGAAACAGAACATATTTTATTTAAGAATTTGTTGGTTTGGTTTATAACTTTCACATGTTTATGTATTTCAACAAATGGAAAGGGACACCTTCGTTTACACTCTTGCTCTGATTCATTCAAATATTAAGGGTGAACACACACACTGCCCCCTGTGAAAGAGAGTAATACTGATTTTACTAAACCTAAAATAATATTTTAAAGCATAAGGACATACCAGAGGGAAAAATCACAAGACAGAATATAATGAAGTAAAAATATCCATTCTCACAAATCTACCTTGTAAAAGAGGAATTAAGTCAAAGGCTTGAGCACTCTCCAAAAGGAGACCAATCCTTAACCATGCCCAAAATGATCTAATCATGATGGTGTATTGACTGTTACCGATAAATAACATTAGCATATTAACTATATTTACCTAAAACTTTTCCTAATGGAGCTAGTGTATTCTGTAAGTAAGTAACTTTTCCTTGGCTGGGTGCAGCTGCTCACTCTTGTAATCCTAGAATTTTGGGAGGCCAAGTCAGGCATATCACTTGAGGCCAGGAGTTCAAGACCAGCCTGGCCAAAATAGCAAAACCTAGTCTCTACTAAAAATACAAAAAAAAAAAAAAAAAAAAAAAAAAAATTAGCTGGGCATGGTGGCAGGCACCTGTAATCTCAGCTACTTGGGAGACTGAGGCAGGAGAATCACTTGAACCCAGGAGGCGGAAGTTGCAGTGAGTGGAGATCGCACCATTGCACTCCAACCTGGGCAAAAAGAGCGAAACTTCATCTCAAAAAACAAACAAACAAACAAACAAACAAAAACAACCTTTTCCTCTTTTTTGGTTTAGTACATGCAAAGAAGTTTTTAGTAATCCAGTTGTTACATGATATTCAATTAAATTGCACCTTCACACCAATGACTAGAATTAAAATGGAAATCCATTCTCTTTCTCACGTTCTCTACATTACAGACCTGGACTTTTTCATACATTCAAAAACAAGCCAGATAAGAGTTATCCTCAACACTTGTGTCTTCCTTCTTCCTTATCCGGACCTTGCAAATTCAGTTAGGTACTGTTTCTTAAAACTCTTATTTAGACCCTTCATTACTGCTTCAATAACACTTTCTTTATTTTTCCCTGTTTTATTGCAGTAATCCCCTATCTTGTCTGCTTTCTGTAGTTTCATCTTTCTAAACTATTCACCATCCACCTCTGCTTTTTTGAGCAGTGGTTCTTAAAGTATGGTTCCCATATCAGCAGCATCACATCACTCAGGAGTTGTTAGAAACGCAAACTCTTGGGTTCTACCCCAGAACTACTGAGTCAGAAACTCTGGAGGTGGGGCCCAGCCATCTGTGTTTCATCAAGCCCTCCAAGTGATTATCATGCATTCTAAATTTTGAAAACCAAAGTTCTAAAGTCATATTTTTAAAAGGCAAAATCAATCATGTCATTTGCTTGCTTAAAACTTCTTTATTGAGTCTCCTCTGAAGGATAAAAGCTAAGTTCTTGGGAAGATGTGTTTAATACCCTTTCTTTTTTCCTATTTCAGCCCTTCCCTTTCCATTTCCTCCTTCCCACCCAGTGCTTTAGTCATATGAATGTTTTGAAA
This sequence comes from Sapajus apella, assembly GCF_009761245.1. Classification (NCBI taxonomy): domain Eukaryota; kingdom Metazoa; phylum Chordata; class Mammalia; order Primates; family Cebidae; genus Sapajus; species Sapajus apella. The sequence goes on from NW_022437018.1 coordinate 8,561,028, forward strand.
TATTGTGAAGCAACCTGCTTTTTCTGCCTTTTTGTCTTTTCCTAGTGCACCTCTTCCCACACACAATTTATCCACCTGGAGGGGTTCTATTCATCTTTCCAGATCGAGCTCAAATGTCCCCTTTTTCAGAATGATTTCTGAGGGCTAATCCCAATAACTTATTTACAGCCTATTCCAGTTCTTCCAGGTCCACCTACATAATTTTCCCAAATTAAATTTTTATGCATCCAGTTCTTAAAAAAGAAAAAGTCTGTTTACTGGGCAAGGAGGCATAGGAAAAAATACAAAGGGCACTGCTTATCCCACCTCACATCCTCTCACCCCTAGTTCACAAGATAAAGATTGTCATCCATCTCTTGGAATAATTATGGCTCCTTGAGGATGTTAATGGCCCCTCCTCTACATTGTCTCAATTGTTTATTGGTGAGCCCACTCCTACATTTGCAGGACCCAAAGCAACAGCAGAAATGGAGGCCCGCATACCACATGTCTAAATATTTACTTTAATAAAGTATGTTCTATCATTGTGTTGACTTAAATATATAATTTTTAATGACAAATCAAAAGATATGTAAGGAAATAGTTTTTAGATAAATAAAAGCTGGCCAAACACCAAAGATATTAAATTTAATATTCAATAGCATACCTGCGCATTCTCTTGATGAGATGGCAATATTTATATAAATTATAAAATAAAACAATTCATAAACACATGTATTTCATAAAATTTATATTTCTCCTCTTTGTATCATCAAAATTATATTGCTACAGTCAAGATTTTTAATGAATTTGTTGACAGTGATGAGTCAAAGGATTTAAAATAAAATTTTATTGAATGGTTAGAAAATTCAAATATGTTTCATTAAAAATTAAATATAAAAACAAAAATAAAATTATTTTTGTTTTCATAATTCTTTCTTGAATATTCAAATTATCTATTAAGTGAAAAACTTAAATGCATATGAGGAATATCACATTTTAATTTTAGAATATTTCATGAAAGCTGACATTTTTTCATTTAATTTTGTCTCATTTAACATTGAGTATCTACTATCCATTTGCTTGCCAATATGAAGAATTGGTAGCACACTTCATACCTATTTTCTCTAACCCTACATATAGACAAATGTAGAAGTACTATGATTTATTTAATAATCCAAAATATACCTATCATGTAAAAATATTATGCTAATTTGTCTGGACTTTCAAATCTACCAGTGAAAAATGAACAGATACAAGAAAATTGATGCTCAGCTCTACTTAGGAAAACAATCCTTGATTATACAATAATTCGGTACATTCATTCCAGGAGGAAGAATCTGAAAATAATTTATTTATATTTTCTTCATACTGCTCAAATCCTAGCTCACGCAACCCCCATCCCACAAAATAAGATGTTCATCTCTGATTTTGAACAGCAGTTCAAACTGCAAACATTCACAACATTTGAGCTCTGTTATCTTTTTCTACTAGGATGTAAGAGAAAAATGTGGAGAAGAAATTTCCCGTAGCCTGAATAATATTAAGCACAAGAGTGAATGTTTAGAGTTCCAGATTGCACTGAGCCAGGCTGTAGGCCAGATCTGAGGTAACAGAGGCATTTATGTTTATGTTTTTGTCGTATGTGGGGCCCTCTAATGCATGGGGCCCAGGACAAAGACCTTTTTTTCCTGGGTCTAAGCACGGTACTACCTAGGTGTTTGGTGTCTTTACCCGAGAAGTAAGGTTGAGTTTTAAGGTGCTATCCTAGGTAATAATTTCAATATATCTTGTAATTGGATACATTTACAGAGCCTCACCCATTTTGGTCTATCAAAGCAAAAAAAGCTTTTATCTTCGACTCACGTCACCCTCAACCCTCCAGCCCTGTCACATTATAAAGACTGTTACATTATAAAAAGACAGTCTCATTGTTTTGACTTAGTTTTCTCCTAATAGAAAGGTGAAGAAGGAAGACCTAGGTATATTTCAGGAGATTCATATTTAATGTTTTATGTTTTAACATTAATTAAAATGTTTAACAGTAAAACATCATACTTTTCTGGTTCAGTTTTTGGATATGGTTATCACTTAATACATTATGTTTGAGCTAAAATATTTCACTGAAAATCATCCTTATATGACTTTGGTTTCCCTGTGGCCATAGCAGTGAAGGAGATGTGAAAAAGAAAGAATGTTTCCACAGTCAGCATGATGGTTAATTTTATGTATGAACTTGGTCAGGCTACAGTGCCCAACTATGTGGTCAAATACGTGTCTAGATGTTTCTGTGAAGGTATTTTACAGACGTGTTGAGCATTATTTAATCAACTGGCTTTAATTAAAGAGATGACCACTGATAATGTAGGTAGGCCTCCTCTGTAAGTTGGAAGCCGAAAGAGCAAAAGATAAAAACAAAAACAGAAAGCTGAGGTTTCCCCACAAAAAAAGGGATTCTGCCTTAAGCCTAACATAGAAATCCTGCTGCAGTTTCCAGCCTGCCAACCTGCCCTGAAAATTTCAGATCTAAGACTGCAACACCAACTCTTGCCTGAGTTTATATAAAACCTACACTATAGATTTCAGACTTGCCAGCCCCCACTGTGTAAGCCAATTTCTTTTGGAAAACCCAGATTGATATGGTTAACTATTTCTATCTTCTTAGCCCCACTCCCCAAAGGCAGATAAAGAAAGTGTAGACATATATGTACTCTATACCTTATCTCTTTACCTTCTTATAGTATGTTGGACAAACCACTGTTTTTAGAATTTATGGCATAGTGTTATAATCACAGGTTTCAAAGTCTGTCTCCTAGGCTGAAAGTTTCTTGTGTGCAGAGGCTGTGTTATTTCTTACAGCATTTTTTGAGGCTGGAAATAAATGTTCAATACACACCTGCCAAATGTTAGAGAATCAAAATTAACACATTACCTGGATAAGTTGGCATGTGGTGGGGACAGGAGTACAGGATGGTGGAAGAGTGAGGAGAAACAATGTGGATGTAGGAAGCGGTCTCCCCGAAGCTAGGACACCCCACGAGATGGTACTCATCCAGCTTTGCCAAGCTACCAGCACAGTCTTAATCACCTCTCTCACTGCGACTTTGATAGCTCTGGCTAAGGAACTTGATACCTGCAAGCAATTAACTTGAATAAGCCAGCAGGTGATTTCCTTGAGAATGCTGACGATTCAATTTGCTGACAGCGGCTCTAGATTCTCTGATTACTCAGCCATGGCTTCTACTTCTGCCCTTATGAACCCAGTCTGCGGTTGTGAGTAATAAATGAAAAGGTAGCCAAAGTGTGAATCTTTTAACAGTGAAAATTGTAATCAGCTTTAAGGTATGATTATGTATTACAGACAGAACCAAAAGGTCTTTTACAGTTGTGAAGAAAAACAAAAGCCAACAAGTTGTACAGCTACATTGGCACCAAACTTTTGCAGTTTCTGTGAATGTTAAATGAGGGATACAAAAGTACTTTCACCTGTATTAACCTTGTTTGTCTTTGTTACTCATCATCCCATTATCTAAGGCAGAATCCTGGGAATGATTCTAAACTCCTCTTTCTATTTCAAAATCTTAAATGCTGCAACTGCCTTATTGTCCTATTTTATTGAATTATTTTTCACATGGTGGCAGGCTAATGAGTTAGTCTGAGGCATCACCTGTCAAACTCCACTCCTTGTGTCCTCTTCCCAAAATGCAAATATTATTTCATTGGCATGTAATTTCTTAATAGTTCTCCATTGTTAATTGACTACAGTGGAGTCAAATCTTAGTGGTAAAGTCTTAAGAAATAACATCCCAATGAAATAATATTTGCACATTGGTAAGAGGACACAAAG
>NW_022437018.1:8564953-8643147 GCF_009761245.1 Sapajus apella
CCAGGCTGGAGTGCAATGGCGCAATCTCAGCTCATTGCAACCTCCGCCTCCCATATTCAAGCAATTCTCCTGCCTCAGCCTCGTGAGCAGCTGGGACCACAGGTGCACGCACCAGCACACCCAGCTAATTTTTGTATTTTTCAGTAGAGACGAGGTTTCACCAAGGCCTCGATCTCTTGACCTTGTAATCTGCCTGCCTCAGCCTCCCAAAGTGCTGGAATTACAGGCGTGAGCCACCACGCCCACCCAAGACTTATTTTATTCAAAATTAACACTGAATATTTCTTCAATTGTCCAGAAAATACAGTATGTTATCCATTATATATGAAACTATTTGTAGCAATACAAGTTTGTATATACAGCAATTTATAGTAAATAAATATATAATAAAACTATAATAATTATATAATAAACTTATAATAAGGAGAATGTAAGTTTTGTGAGGACAGTGATTTTCATTCATTTTGCTCACTGATGTACCCCAAGGGCCTAAAACAGTGTTTGTCATAGCAAGTGACAGATACTTGTTAAATGAAAATCATGTAACAATTGATTAACATCATTTCAGCAACTGATTTGACGATTGTTAAGTTGTTGACAACCGTTCATTAAAATCATTTTAAATAATTTTATTTTCTCTTTTTGTGCAACGCATGTACCATTGAAGTAACACAGAAAGTCTGTGTGTGGTGAAATGTCACTAATTCACATTACTTTCCATGCGCTGCCGTCTTTCATGATCTGTGCTATCAGTTCTGCACTTCAGAAGTGCTATCAGTTCCACGCTTCGGCTTCAGTATATCAAATCACTCAATGCTCTCCAAACATGCTGGGCAAAGATCTTTGCACTTTGATTCCTCAAGCCAATTTAAGTGTCCTGCGATCTTAAGAACTTTATTTTTCCTCCATTTTCAATGTTTATTTCACTGCGTTTTTATTGTTTTCTTGTGGGTCTGCCTTCTTGATCACATTCTAAGACTTGATTATAAAATCTATGTCTTAATACTGTTTATAATAGTGTCTCTAGCACAATGCCTGGCATGTTAATAAACACATACAGAGTATCTGATTTATATTAAGGGTTTATTTGTCTGTCGATCTCTCTATATGCTATGCTTATTATGCTTATTTTATCATGCTTGGCCCTCTGTTTAGTGCCACTATGACCAAGTATGTTACCTTTGACAAGCCATTTCAACTTTCTGACCCTAAGTTATCATCTGATAATGTGTATTCTTCTTTGGAGCAAAAGATATACTCAATAATTTTAACAAATTAATGAGCAAACAATTTCAGTATCAGCCTGCAGTAAGTACTGTTTGATCCAGCATCCAGGATCCAGTACGCCATATCCACTCACCTCTCAGATGAAAATATGGACTCAGGCTTTTATAGAAAGCTTTTTCACAAGGGAGGCCAAAGTAGCAAGTGAAAGAGAAGAGTAGAGTGGAAGGAAAACTGTTTCCTGGTGGTTAAGCAGTTGCTAACATACATGCATGAATACATAGATGCAAATATAAATACAAGCTTAAAGAAGAATACCCTTTCCCAAGCACTCCAGGTAATGTTTATTTCACTCTGATTTGGGATGTCTCATCATGCTAAGAAAAATACTGGAAAGGCCTTCTCTCTCCTTACCTCACCTTCAGTTAAAAAAAAAAAAAAAAAAAAAAAAAAGGAGGGAGAAAAGAGATAAATAGAGGGGCTATTCCGAAGGTAAGAAGATGAAGGCAGCCACCTTTTATGCCTTCTTCTCTTCCTCCTGCCAATCATCCACTCTATTTGGTTGACTCCCAAGCCTGCTTTATAAACAGCTGGAAAGCAAAGCAAAACTTCAATTTTAGAAAGACCAGGACAAGTCATCCTTTCATTTGCAACAAGTTGATAGGGCCGTTGCTGTATAGGTTTCACTGGTCCTAGACAAAACTGTATCAGGTTGCCTTCTCCAGAATGAGATTTGGAGCAAGGCCCTTCTCTCTCTAATGTGACTGAGGAAAACAGAATGAAAGTAGGCAAAAAAAGACCTGCTTTAGGCAGGGCCTGGTGGCTTTCTGGGAGACTGAGGCAGGTGGATCACCGGAAGTCAGGAGTTCAAGAGCAGCCTGGGCAACATGGTGAAACCCCGTCTCTACTAAAAATACAAAAAATTAGCTGGGTGTGATGGTGGGTGCATGTAATCCCAGCTATTTGGGAGGCTGAGGCAGGAGAATTTCTTAAACCTGGGAGGCAGAGGTTGCAGTAAGCTGAGATCGCATCACTGCACACTCCAGCCTGGGCGACAGGGAGAGACTAAAAAAAACAACAACAAAAAAAAGACAGACCTGCTCCAGTAGCCTCTGAGGCCCTAGCTTCCCAGCATGGGAGTGTTGATCAGGACCTATAGTAAACGGTTTCCTACTCCACTCCAACAGCTCACCAGGCTAAACTGGAGAGGCCGTTCACAACCTCGGGGTAGACCCACAAATATTTTGATTTAATTGGTTTGAGATGGGGCCACAGACGTTTTGAATTGGTGGCCAGGTGAATCACATGTACAGAAAAAAATGAGAAGCACTGAGTTAGAGAGCCAGCATGAGGGCTAGAGTGAGAATGCAGATGCTGCAGACACAGGCTATGGGACTTCCTCATGGAAAGAGACCCAAGGGTGTGGAAGGCAGTTTCTGGAAGATGACTGAGGTACTTGGTTTATGGGTAAGACAGTCAAATTTACAAAAACATGATAAACTTCTAGAGCAAAGCTTTTCAAGCTGTGCACCCCAGAAGGTGTGCAAGATGAGCCGTAAAGATGTATAAGAAAACAACTGAACATAATGTTTCCATTCCAATTTTTATAAAATTTCTTTTTAGTACAGTAGTGCATATGTATTACTTATAAATAAATAAACATATATCAGGAGTATAGCCTCATTTCACTCATGGGCATAAAGAATTCTAAAATTTGGAAACTAGTGTTCTATGGAAAGACCATGATTCCTCGCTGAAGCTTTAGCTGAGAAAGCTGTGATAACCAGGCAAACCCAAGAGAAACTAGAGGCTTCCTTCATCCAGGCGCCTGGTAAGGATGATGAATAACCTGGGTTGCTAAGAAAAGACATCAGCCAGAAGGGAGCAAGGGAGGCTACCCTGCTGGGGAATGTTTGGGAGTCCATAAAAACAGAAGGTGGGAGCAGCAAGAGGGCTCTTCATCACTACTGCTTTTTTTTTTTTAGATGGCGTCTCACTCTGTGGCCAGGCTGGAGTGCAGTGGTGCAATCTTGGCTCACTGCAACCTCTATCCTCTGGGTTCAAGCGATTCCCCTGCCTCAGCCTCCAAAATAGCTGGAACTATAGGTGTGCACCACCATGCCCAGATAATTTTTGTATTTTTAGTAGAGATGAGGTTTCACCATGTTGGCCAGGATGGTCTTGATCTCTTGACTTGTGATCTGCCTGACTCGACCTCCCAAAGTTCTGGGATTACAGGCGTCAGCCACCGCTCCCTGCCTTCCTCACTACTATTAATAACAAAACAATAGCAGCAAACGTAATACCTGCTCTTACTCATGGAATTCCCAGTAAGGCCAAGCACTGTGTTAGGCACTTTTTGGGCAACACTGTTAATCCTCTTGATGACATACCTATTTTACAGATAAAGAGGGAAAAAACCCTTAAAAACAATAATGAGTGCAACAGAGATATTTTACTGCCAACTCAGTGTTCCTGACATTATGTCATGCTATTTCAAGAGCATGGATCATAACTGACATTAGGAAATTGAGAGAAGAAGCATATTATAGCGCTTGAAGATATTATAACATAACCAGGTTGTATTTATCAGCTATATTCTCTGTCAGTGAAAGTGCTAAACTGTGGTTAATGCCTTTGTAAACAGAGAATTGATGCTAGCTTCCTAGGCAATTTGGGAGACTAGATTTCCCTTAGTGTAAGTATAGCCTACAAGTTAAAAGAAGTGTGACATCCACTGGTAGACTCAGGTCAAATGTGAGACCTTCCATACAAAGTCAGGCTTATCAATTCCCTCCTCCCATCTCAACACACACACACACACACACACACACACACACACTTTTAATACTTGCTGTTACATTCTGCATCTGTGTTCACTTTTCCCAGTGACCCTGCAACCAAATTTGTGATTCTAAAGCTTTGACATCAACAGTGTATTTCTGAGGGTACTTCTCTAGGACTGTCTTCATTTTAAGTCTTTGCTCAAAGGCACAATTGTGAACTTATAAAACGTTTCAAGCAACTGCATAGTAATAAGAGTCAGATCTTTCCTGGGGTGGGGCAGTGGGGAATGGGGTGGTAGAGGGCAGGGGGTGGGGAGTGTGGCTCTTGAGTAGACAGACTTGACATCACAGTCCTTGTTTAGGATTGAGACTCAAGTGACTTTAATACAGTCAGGGTCCCTTCTGTCCAGTCACAGTGTGAAGCCAGGTGATTCTGAAGTCTTTTCTGCTCTACCATTCTAGCTTCTTAGCCACCCTTGTTGGTTTTCATGGATGTTCTTTTTGACCTGCTCCTGCTCAGCAGGAAAGAACAAAGAAAAGGGAGAGGAGGGGAGAAAAAGAAACTGACTCTGCAGACCACAACTTTATAATTATTTGAATATAAAATTAGCTGTTAATGTTTCGCAGGGTGTGAGATACATGAGAGTTGTTTCTAGTAACATATGTTTTCTCATTTTTATCTTTTGAAATGTTTTTGAAGCATTCCTGACTTTTATGGCTATTAATGGAAGATGCTGCTACCATCCTACCCAAGGGTGCATTTTTCTAAATCCTACAATACCCTACAAATGGAAGCAATAGCACTACAGTTAATACTCCAAATTGTACGCTTGTGCACACACACAGATCTAAATCACTTGGCCTTATAGCCACAAAACACAATTAGGAAGGACTAAGTTCATCGAAAAAACATCCTAAATGCCAGTTCACTGCACAGCACATTCTGTAGTCATCTTACTTACTTGTTCTTGATAAAAAACGAATCCCAGCTGGGCCTAGACTGGTGACCCTGATTGTGAATAATGACACGCATGCAGTGCCCTGCGATGGCTACCAGAAAACAGCAGCGTCAGTTAATAGCCTATGTTGTCTCTTAACTGCCCATGGCCAGCAATAGGTTTTGCTCTATATAGTCTGGATTCCCAGTTTCAAGGGTCTCCACTCCTATCAGGCAAAAGTGCTGTAATGAGAACAAGCCAAGAAGGGAATGAGGCAGGCAACAAGCCAAAATCCAGGCTGTGTTAGAACAGCCTTGTCAGGGAAGCAGAGGAACAAATAATTGAAATTAGAAAAAACTAGATTTTCAGAGGAGTCTCATAAATCAGACATGAAAATTTAATTTGAGGGCTTTTCTCTTCCTTGCATCATATTTTTTTTCCCTCCTGGAGTTGTGCTACAGGCCTGAACAGAGGAAGTGGAATGTAATTAATCGATGTGAATCTGCTTCATTAATGGATTGCTACTCCCTGTGTTTCCTCTAGAATGTTTCTGAAAGTGCTCTCTAACAACAATGCTATTCACAGTCTGGTTAATGGTACCGGGCAGGAGAAACAATGAAGTTCTTGCATGAAGGGAGCCTATGTTTGCTATTGACTGGTAGAGAAATCTAGTTTGCTCATTAAGTGTTCTGCTTACAAACCCTATTCATGATTTTTAATCAATTGATACTTGTCCTCCTTTCTCACATTGATTAAATACCAGGAAGTCCTCACAAGGTAGTGACATGTGAAGTTCCCATTGCAGTTAACAAATGGTCCTAAGACCCTTAGAAAACACATGGTTGTGCATCTTCATACCCACAGGGAATATGCCATTAATCTGAACTAATAAAGGGGAACAGCAGGCTAATCATAGCTCATTTATACTTGGTCCTGGAATGTGTTATGTGGTTTTTGGCAGAAGATTTACCTTACTAATTACGTCTTACTTAAATTAATAATACAGTTAATTTGCATTCCCTTAGCACACACCAGTTGACAGTGAGAAGAAATGTGCTAAGTGATAAGGGGAAATCATCTCGGAATTTAAAAGCTTCATTGAATAATTTGTGTATATATGTGTGTACTGACACTATATACATTTAGGATAAAACCTCAACATACTTTGGAAAGAGAAGTTAAAATTATGTGGGAAACAGCTATCACCTTTGGGCTAATTTGCGTCATCATTTTTTCAATATTTTATCTCACTACTTCAGAGAACAATGAAATAGAAAGTTAAAACCTGTAATCAACAAATATGTGTGTATGTCACCTCCTATATAGCCTGAGCACTGTTTCCAGTATTGTAAAGGGATTTGAAGAAATGTAGAGTCATTACTCTGTTTCAATGTGGGGACTGGTTCCAGGACTCCCATGGACACCAAAATTCATGGATACTGAAATTTCTTACATAAAATGATGTAGAATTTGCATAAAACCTATGCACATCCTCCTATTTACTTTAAATCCCCTCTAAATTACAATTTAAAACTCAATGTATATGCTATGCAAATACTTGTTATTTGTACACCGCATTGTGCAGGGAATAATGACAAGAAAGAAAAAGTTTGTACATATTCAGTATACACGCAACTACTGTAGGCCTAACTAACCACATTTCTCATCTGTAGTTGCTGAAATATATAGATATGGAACCCATAGACACTAAGGGCCAACTCTAAACTATTTTCTGTCTTAAGATCTAAAACTCTAGAGGGAGAAATATTAAGAGATCTGGCACTAATATGCTTTAGGTGATCTTTGCCTTGTTTCTAGAGACTAACACATTTACAAATTATCTCCTACAGGCTTGGATTGCTGATGTGGGGAAAATAAAATTAAGGGGCTTACCTTTAAGCAGAGTCAAGGAGGGTAAGACCGGGCATCTGATTCCCAGTAAATGAAGCTGAAGGACACAATAGACCCATGTATCATTGCTGAAGTGCTGTAAACTACAGTCGTAATGCCCTCTGCCAACTTAGAATCAAGATTAAATATCCACTAGCAATTCTACACTGGCATAATAACATTGCTCACTTACTCCATCTTTGATACCTTCTCAGATAAACAGAGATAGTTGGTCATCGTGGCAGATATGAAGATTCATATCTGTTTTAACTATATGTACCTGATAATGTAGTGTTGATCTATCTGCTTTTGTATGCATGAAGCAATGGTCCAAACTTGGGTACGGAAAGCAGACCTCACTTGTTTCACACATAACAGGCATATTTGTTTCAGATGTTGTAAAACAATAATTCACCTCTCTCACTTTTAGCACAAGTGTTGCATAAGACCCTTGGAAGTTGACCTAATACTAGAGACATCACCAAGTCTTTCTATAATCTATTTCTGATTAGTCCTTTAGGATAACATATGCTTATCAATATCATTATGACATTGCAGGAAAAACAAAACAGATATGGTTGGATTCATCTCCTCTAAACTTCTTTCTTTATGGACTTGGACAAATTACTAAATTGTAATGAGTAAAATACATATGCTAATACACACATTATAATGTAGTTATAAGAGCTAGATAGAATATATGTTGAGTGCTTTTGTGAAGTGCTTTATATTTCTGAAATACTCTCCTTTAAGTGCAGTCATTCTGGAAATTTCAGGACACAAAAATCAGAGTGGCCAAAGAATTTTACATGCTCTTTTGAAAGGGAAAAAAACCCCAGGAAATTAGAAAGAATAAATATGATATAATTCAAAATGTAAAGCCAATATCTCATCAACTTATTAATACATAAAAATTATATGCCAACCTTAAACTTAATAGAAATGAATGCTACAACGTGGTTTGCTAAGCTAATTCAATAAGACTACCTTAATAAATTTCCTATGACAATTGAGATGGTAATCTCATGTTACAGTTTGCCAGTTTGGCCAATCCAAGAACACTACATTCTATTTTGAACATCACTTGGAGTGGTATTACCAAAAAATAAACTAGAATGCATTTAGAGAAGAGTAGCTCAGATAATGTAAGAGCTAAAAGTAACCATTTGAAGGGACTATAAAATTCACCTCAGAGAAGAGGAAACATATGGAATACATGAAGGCTGACTTTAAATATTTCAAGAGTTGTTGCCAGGAAGAACTTTAAACAGAGTAACTGATGTTTAACTCATGCCGGGAACTCATCCACTGTATGTTTGAACACCAGTAACCCAGTAGCCTATTGGGAAGACTTTTTTTAATATGTAAGTGAATATGATTCATCTTATTGGAAAAAGCATGGACATATGATCAGATAAATCCAGTAGAATATTTCACCTTCGATCAAGTAACAATGTGACCCTGAATATAAAACCTCTTTTAGCTTATTTTTCCAAACTATAAATCCTGTTAACAATAAGGCTGGTATAAGGATTAACTGAGAGAATATGTTTAATGTTCTAGCATAATGCTTTAAATTTCATAGGTGTTTAACAAGAACTAATTTTAACAGTCATATGTCAAAGATGTTCAAAGGTGGAATTGAGTGTTATGAGAGACAGTAATTTTCCTATCCTAGAAATTGTTTATGTAAAGGCTAAATAATCACTTGGAAGAATATAAAAGAGGAGAGTCAAGCTTCAGAATTAAAATTAGATTGCTTTCAGGATTCCTTGCAACTCTAAATCTGAAGATCTTGTGATGCAATCATTATAAAAATTTGCCTAGGAAAAAATATCAAAAATAGCAACAGCTATAGAGTAGGTAAAAATTGACCAATATTTGAAAAAATTGTCTATCTCTCTATCAAATTGTATAGTAGTCTATTTTAAGCTAGCCAAGGGGAAAAGAAATAATGTTGGTAAAACTCAGTGCAGATCATGTATCGTTCAACAAGCACATCTTTCTTTGCTAGATGTATAGGTTAGTTCTACATTTTCAGAGGATGTTATGACAATGATCAAATACAATAACCCAGCTATCCCATTCTTTGATATTAATAATTAAGGAAATATTTCTTTTGGAGAAATTATTCCTTGAAAAATTCAACTGGTAGGGTAAATCTAATACAGAAGTAGTGCATATCTAAAAATAGGTTTTAGTAAATTAATAAGTGCAATGTTGAATTCAGCAGCAGGTTTAACTAATGTTGTGAACTCATCCACTGTATATTATAAAAACTTACAGTATGTTTGAAAATAATTTGTGAAACCAATATCCCAATCATCTAGGAACAAATACACATCAAGTGATAGGAAATGTTTTTTTTAATTTAGAAGGTAAATTATGGTGTAAGGATTTATACAAATGTAAAGCTTTTAATTCAGATGTGATAAAGGAGATGTTTGTAGATTTATTCAGGGTATAAAAAGTCACATTTTAAAAATATATTAATGTGACAAAATTTGGAAATTAAAAGTAGTAGGACCCTTACATCACGTCCCTCACTAAATGAAGGGCCTATTGTTTATGGAATAATGTTACATGAGAAAGAAGACAATATTGCGTTTACATTCTGACAAAGCCATTAGCTATCCATAAAATCCAGTTTTTCCTTCATTACTAGTAATAGATGTGCAAGTGGCTACCAGAAACACTACATTTCCCAGTATACCTTGTAGTTGGAAGAAGTCATGTGGCTAGTTTCAGTAGAAGGTAAGCAAAAATAATGTGTGGCACTGATACCCTTAAGACCAACCCTGTATTTTTCTTGGAAATTTGTTTAAATTCCTGTACACTCTGGATATTAGACCTTTGTCAGATGGACAGATTGCAAAAATTTTCTCACATTCTATGGGTTGTCTGTTTACTCTGATGATCGTTTATTTTGCTGTGCAGAAGCCCTTTAGTTTACTTAGACCTCATTTGTCAAGTTTTGCTTCTGTTGCAATTGCTTTGGGTGTTTTCATCATGAAATCATCGCCTGATGCCTATGTCCTGAATGGTATTGCCTAGATCTTCTTCTAGTGTTTTTACATTATAGTTTTGGGTTTTTCATTTAAGTTTCTTTTTTTGTTTTTTTTTTTTGAGACAGAGTCTCACTCTGTCACTCAGCCTGGAGTGCACTGGTACAACCTTTGCCACTGCAACCTCTGTCTCCCACATTCTAGCGATTCTTGTGCTTCAGCCTCTCAAGTAGCTGAAATTACAGGTGTGCACCACCATGCCCAGCTAATTTTTGTATTTTTAGTAGAGATGGGGTTTCATCATGTTTGCCATCTTGAACTCCTGACCACAAGTGATTCTCCCACATGGGCCTGCCAAAGTGCTGAGATTACAGGCGTGAGCCATGGGATCCAGCCTTATTTAAGATTTTAATCAATCTTGAGTTAATTTTTGTATATGGTATAAGAAAGGGGTCCAGTTTCAATTTTCTGCATATGGCTAGCCAGCACTCTCAGCATAATTTATTAAATAGGGAGTCCTTTCCCCATTATTTGTTTTTGCCAAGTTTGTCTAAGATCAGATGGTTGTAGGTGTGTGGTCTTATTTCTGAGTTATCTTTTCTATTCCATTGGTCTATGTGTCTGTTCTTGTACCAGTACCATAAAAAGTGGACATGAAAAGACACTTTTCAAAAGAAGACATACATGCAGCCAACAAATATATGAAAAACAGCTCAACATCATTGATCATTAGAGAAATGCAAATCAAAACCACAAAGAAATAACATCTCATGCCTGTCAGAATAGCTATTATTAAAAAGTCAACAAACAACAGATGCTGGCAAGGGTGCAGGGAAAAAGGAATATTTTTACACTGTTGCTGAGAGTGTAAATTCAACTATTGTGGAAGACACTGTGGCAATTCCTCAAAAATCTAGAGGAAATTTGACCCAGCAATCCCATTACTGGGTATGTACCCAAAGAAACATATATCATTCTATTAACTTCACAGCAATGTGAATGGAATTGGAGAAAATTATTCTAAGTGAAGTAACTCAGGAATGGAAAACTAAACATCGTATGTTCTCACTCATAAGTGGGAGCTAAGCTACGAGGATGCAAAGGCATAAGAATGATACAATGAGCTTTGGGGACTCAAGGGAAAGGGTGGAAGTGGATGAGGGATAAAAGACTACAAATTGGGTACAGTGTATACTGCTTGAGTGATGAGTGCACAAAAATCTGGCAAATCACCATTAAACAACTTACGCATGTAACCAAATACCTCATGTTCCCTTAAAACCTATGGAAATTTAAAAGGCCAGGCACGTTGGCTCACAGCTGTAATCCCAGCACGTTGGGAGGACGAGGTGGGCAGATAATGAGGTCAGGAGATGGAGATCATCCTGGCTAACATGGCGAAGCCCCGTCTCTACTAAAAGTACAAAAAATTAGCTGGGTGTGGTAGCATGAGCCTGTATTCCCAGCTATTCGGGAGGCTGAGGCAGGAGAATCCCTTAAACCCAGGAGGTGGAGGCTGCGGTGAGCCAAGACCATTGCACTCCAGCCTGGGCAATGAGCAAAACTCTGTTAAAAAAAAAAAAACTATGGAAATTTAAAAAATTAAAAAATCATTCTATTATAAAGATATATGTATGCATATATTTATTGTAGCATGATTCATTTGTATATAAATCCTTACACCATAATTTACCTTCTAAACAAAGACATGGAATCAACTTAAATGCCTGTTAATGATAGACTGGATAAAGAAAATTGGTATATACACATATGGAATACTATGCAGCCATGAAAAAGGAATGAGATCATGTCCTCTATAGGGACATGAATGGAGCTGAAAGCCATTATCCTCAGAAAACTAACAAAAGAACAGAAAACTAAACACTACATGTTCTCACTTATAAGCGGGAGCTGAGTGTTGAGAGCACATGGACACATGGTAGCGGGGAACAACACAGCTGCAGCCTGTCAGAGGTTGGGGTGGCAGGAGAGAGTGCACGAGGAAGAACAGAAAATGGACACTGGGCTTACTGCCTAGATGATGAGATGATCTGTACAGCAAACCACCATGGCACATGTTTACCTACGTAACAAACCTATACACCTTGCACATGTACCCCTGAACTTAAAATTAAAAATAAAAGACCAGCCCTGTCTTTTCACACTCCCCCGATCCCTTCCTATGAGCTGGAATAATAAGAACCAGAGTGATGTTTGATATCACATCTTGGACAAGGCAGAGGCATTATCAGAATAAGACCGAGTGACTATGTGGAAGGAAGGCACTGCTAACCTGGAATGCTCATTTCCAACTGTTATGTAAGAAAAATAAACTTCTGTCTTGTCCGAGCCATTGAATCCTAAGATTTTTATGTTTGTTTCAGTAGTTCAGTATTTGACCCTAAAAACTGCTCTGATGAAAACTATGCAAAAATGCATGTCTATATAATCATAGAGATAAGCAGAAGCCCTAGGAAAGTACAAATAGTGATTGTTTTAAGGTAATATTTTAGAAAATTTAAGTATTTTCCAATTATGTGACAAAATTTCTTTTGGAGAATAAATTATTGTGGATCAATCAAGGGCCAATCAAACACACAATAAATTTTTCAATAGATTCTGTCTTCCTCTGAAATACAAGGAAAGCCATATATAAAAACAGGAACAAATTGCTATGGCAATTCACATTTGATTCCTAATTGTACATTTACCAGAAGAAAAATTGGCGTTTGAATTCAGCATTTAAATTCACTACTATTCAACAGCAGTCTGAATCCCCAAGTTCAATTAAAAGGGTCATTAGCCTCCAGAACTGAAGGTGCTCTTTTAATTGCAATATTGCTAATGAATTGGGAGACAAGACATTTTGGCTTCGTTCAATTAGCACATTTAAGTCAAAGCAAACTTCAGCAAATATGGGTGACTTTCCCAGTGGCATACTTTTTCTTTATTCCCTGCTTCCCTCCCTCCCTTCCTTCTTTTTGTGTCTTCCCTACTTTCTTCTTTCCTTAGAAATTTAAACATAACTCTGGCATGTAAATCTCTCATTTCCATTTTATCTGTAAATTGCTGCAAAAGCTGTTAATAGCTAAGGACTTACAACAGCGTTTTTGTTTTGCAAAATTCTTTGAATCTATATGAATATTGATAAAACATTTTGATGAGAAATTTTTATCTTAGCTTTCTGAAGCAGAGTAAAACATAAACTTCACTTTCCCTAGCTAAAACAATAATTATCTAATCACTTTATCATGGTGTATTGCACATGCTTTTGCTATGGGAAAGGGAAAAAAGTGAACATATGTAGCACTTTGCTACCAGCAATAGTTCATTGAGGTTAATTTACATTAGGAAAGGGGAGTTTCAGCATGACATTCCAAACTAAAGAATACTAATAAATAGCTACTGAGCTTTGAGCTTTCCTGCCTGGCTAAGATTCACATGACATGACCTTAAATGTAACAGTTTGTAGGGAAAAAAGAGAAAATCTTCCCTTCAAAGCAATTTGTAAAGTTGAGAAAATTAGCTCTTATGCTCAAACTAATAACAAAAACACTGCTAGCAGATTAAATTTAAATAAAGGTCATAACAGCTGTTTGTAACATCTGGAATTTAACTTCAGGGGAAATAACTGATTCAAATTTGCCCAGGCTATTCTCTTCCTTTGCTATGCCAGCAGGGGGCTTGGAAAGGTTGTCCATGCAAAACATCCTACAGATTTGAGTCAGCTACACTGGGTGTTTTTTTAATTTATTCAGCAAAGACACTGAGCAGCCTACTGCGAGCTTAGAAGTGGGCAACAACACAGAGAAAAAGCTAGATCTCTCTCTCTGTAAAGTGACATAAAGATAGTTTCAGCAAAGGAGGAACAATTTCCTTCTTTTTTATTTTTATTTTTTAATTTTATTTTAAATTCTGGGGTACATGTGCAGATCTTGCAGGATTGTTACAAAGGTATACACATGCCACGGTGGTTTGCTGCCTCCATCCCCCCATCACCTACACTAGGTATTTCTCCTAATGGTATCCCTTCTCAATCTTTCCACCCCCTGCTATCTCTCTACTAGCCCCCCAACCCAAAACAGACACCAAAGTGTGATGTTCCCCTCCCTGTGTCCATGTGTTCTCATTGCTCAACACCCACTTATGAGTCAGAATATGTGGTGTTTGGTTTCAGAAAACCAATTTCCTTCTAATTTAGCACTGCAGAGTGTTCTCCGTTTGGCTTTGTACCCTGATGTATTAGTCTGTTCTCACGCTGCTAATAAAGACATACCCAAAACTAGATCATTTATAAAGAAAAGAGGTCTAATCGAATCACAGTTCTGCATGGCTGAGGAGGCCTCAGGAAACTTACAGTCATGGTGGAAGAAGAAGCAAACACATCTTTCACATGGTGGCACGAAGGAGAAGTGCCAAGCAAAGAGGGAGTAGCCCCTTATAAAACTATCAGATCTTGTGAGAATTCAGTCACTGTTATGATAACAGGGGTAACTGCCCCCATGATTCAATTAACTCCCACTGGTTCCTTCCCATGACATGTGGGGAACATGGGAAATAAAATTCAAGATGAAATTTGTGTGGGGACACAGCCAAACATATCCCCTGAAAAAGTCATACCTGTTTTTCTTTTCTTTGTTGTTTTTTTTTTTTTTTTTTTTTTGAGACGGATTCTCACTCCGTTACCCAGGCTGGAGGGCAGTGACATGATCTCAGCTCACTGCAACCTCCACCTTCCAGGTTCCAGTGATTCTCATGCCTCAGTCTCCTAAGTAGCTGGGATTACAGGCACCTGTCACCATAATGAACTAATTTTTGGATTTTTAGTAGAGATGAGGTTTCACCATGTTGAACAAGCTGGTCTTGAACTCCTGACCTCAAGTTACCCTCCTGCCTCGGCCTCCCAAAGTGCTAGGATTACAGGTGTGAGCCACCACACCTGGCCAAATCATACCTTTTAAAAAATATATTCTTTTTTATTATATTCAAGTAAGATGTGTTCTTTAAAGAAAATTTAGAAATAAAAGAAGGAAAAAGAAATATCTTTTTTCTTTCCCAAACCAAAAACTACTAACATTTTTAAAATTTCCTTTCAAATTTTGTTTATCTCTTTTTCTCTCTTGTGTGTAGTTTCAAAAAAAGTTGTAATTATAATGTTTTTTAAATTTGTGCTCAGTGTTAATACAAACGTTTCATAAAACATTTAGTAGAAGCATATTTCATAATATATAACATTATGATTTTTCTTATTGTTTTCTCCATTGCAGATTATAATTAAGATGATCAATTTTTCAGATAACACTTTCCTAGGAGTAAAAGTGTTGAGTCAAAAAATAAATATATATCTTTTTTATTTTAAAATATATATGTATACATGAACACCCACAAATTTATATATGTGTATATACATATTTTTATTTGCTTCATTTGTATTGTTAAAGGGTATTTCCCAAAGATTGAAACAAATTACACTCCATTTAACAAAATAATGCCTGCTTAACCTCACTCAAGTATATACATAACACGCAGCTTACTCAGGTGTATATATATAATTTTCGAATGAGTTAGAAAAATGATTATATGCCATATTTATTTTAAGATTTTTCTGTATTTGTAACTAACACATGGTGATTTATGAAAATTCTTTACATTTATTTTCTATTTAGATGTTGCCAAATTTTTGCCTATCTTTGAAGTTTCTTTCCAATGGCTTATTGTGTGTAAAATAAATCATGATAAAGCTATTAGGTAATCTTTAAAAAATAATTTTTAAGAGTGGTGTACATATTAAAAATATGAACTTTATATTGGCCATGTTTATCGCAAACATTTTCCCAGATATGATTAGTTTTAATTTTATTTATGACCTGTTTTACAAAAATGCACAAGTTTTATGTAACTAATTGTGGTGTATTTCTTATATCAAGATGGTAACCTATTTTTTTATTCAATTCTTATTCAGTTCCGATAAATTTCCATGGTATTTGTCTCAAAGCCCTACATATTTCTTGTTGTTCCTTTAAAAAAAACCTATTGACTTTTCAAAGAAACTTCTTTTACACATTGAATTTTCTTAGTAATTCCAAAAATGGTTAATTTTCTTCTCTCTCCCTCTAAACATCATCTAAAAATCACATTTTAAATTATTTTTTTCTCTAGTAATTACCTTCCTTATTTCTACTCTCGTTACAGAAGCCAAACTTCCAGAACTATACAAAATAACAATAATGGGAATCTGTACTATTAGTTATTAATATAATATTGATATATTTTAGCATGTTAAGAAAATACCCTTTTATTTATAAATTTCTCAAAAGTATTTTATTGATAGTGCTGGTGAAGAACTTTTTTTCCATTTAAAGCCAGAAATGATTAGTTATATAAAACTCTGACTTTAAATGTAAAAAGTGTATTACATTATAAAATTTTATTATATTACAGTTTATTTTCTAGGATCTTTTAAAAAATATTTGTAATATATTCAATGGCTAGCTTTGCAAAAAGTTTTTATGAATTTGTTTAATAGATAAGATGTGCAATATGTCAACATTTTTGATTAACTATCTTTTTATCTGTTATTGATATAATAATATTTTTTGATTGTATATTATTAAAGTAAGTTATTCTGTATAATAAACTCAGCAATGGTAGAAGTTTTCTAAATGTTTTCTTGATTCACCTTTATATTGAATTTTGCTATCTCTAATAAAAAATTCTATAATTATTACCTTTGTGTTATCTTTGTCAGGCTTTTTATAAGGACTATGTTGGGAAAAATAAATTAATTGGTAGCTTTCCATCTTTTTGTATGTCCTACAACAAATTCTATAGCATAGGAATAATTCTTTTAAAAGCTTAAAAACTTTGGGGCCAAACTCTTATTTAGAGTAACTATTTAATATTTGATAACATTTTGATACTACTTATGACTAATAGTACATTAAGAATGCTTTTACTTCATTTACTTCATTATGGCTCAATTTTGGTAATATATATTTTCTCAGAAAAATGGCTTCTGAGACCTTCAAACATATTAAGATATAATTTTACATAATGTTTTCTAATTTTAAAAAATTACTCTTATTTCCATGTTAATTTATAACACTTATAACTTAATATATATTTCCTCTTACTATTTGATTCACTATTGGTCACTCTTGTTTTATTTGAAATAACCAGAGTCGATTGATTTATCAATTATTTTGATATCTTTGTTCTAACAAATCAATTCTTGCTTTTATCTCCATTATTGTCTTTCCTCCATTTTTCTTCTACTTTTTTAATGGAAGAGGATATTAGAGAAGAAACTGTTATTTCTTCACAATATTCTTCCTTAGCTCTCACTCTTGCCATGGTTCACTGTGGCAAAGTAAATTCCTTGGTTCCACTGACCTAGGCCTGGCCACGAGAGTTGCTTTAAGTAATAACATTTAGGTAGAAAGAAGATAAGGTGTGTCACATTCAAATATGGGATTTAAGGAGCATTCCATGTGTCCCTCTCCCTGTGTCTTGTGTTCTTTCCCTTGCCTTTGGAACATGCTTCCCATTTAGGGGCTGATCCTTCAGTCAGCATCCCAGAAACAGAAAAGTGCCTAAAACAGACATCGGTCCAACCTGCAGAGTACAGTTGAGCCACAGCACCTGACAACCACCCAGCCTCTCTTATTCAGCTTGCTGGGAAACAAACATTTAATGCAGCCATTGAGATTGCATACTGTCATAGAGGGAGACCTAGTGAAAAGTGACTAATACAATTTTATTTTATTCCTTCTCTCATAATAAATTGAACCCCTTCTTTATGCTTCACCTTACCTGTTTAGTAATAAAGATAAAATTTTGCCACTGCATATAGCTTTGTAAATGTGCCAACATTTTAATAATTTTAGGTTGAAACATTGTAAAGAGTATGAAATTATAGTTATTTCCTATTTGACCTAATATATACTTACAATATATATTTTAAAATTTCTGTGTGCTTTTATCATTTAATCAGTATTCATTTACAGCATTCTTGCTGTGTTTTCAGAGAGATGCGATCTTAAAAATTTTGAGCTTTCAAATAGATTTAGGTTGCTTTTGTGGCTTACAATATGATATTTCAAAACTGTTTTGGTAATCAGTTGACAAAACATTTGATTTTTAATAACATTTTAAATGTTTTAAACTTAATCTGAATATTTTAATTTAATTTGGGATATAAATCTATGTGCCTTGATTACAATGACTGGTAAGATTCACTCTATCTGGGTATTGTTTGCTTTAATTTTCTTCAGTGATACAAAACCAAAACTTTCATAACCTCCTAATTTTCAAAGGCATTCTTAAACCATTTCTTCTGATTAACGAATTTATAAAAAACACAAAAACATTGGCCTGTTCATGCATCACCCCACCAAACACATAACAACTAGTGTAAAATAATTTTTTATTTCTAGTTCACTTTAATTTTCAGTATTTGACAACATATTTTGAGATTGCAGTTGTTGATTATGACTGTTTAATGACAAACTCTTCATATGTTTATTCTCTGGGATTTTTTTTAAACATTTGCAATATATTCAGTGGCTAGCTTTGCAAAAGGTTTTATAAATTTGTTCTTTATGTTGAACTGGAATCATGCCCACACCAGTGTATATATGTTATTTAATTCTC
This sequence comes from Sapajus apella, assembly GCF_009761245.1. Lineage (NCBI taxonomy): Eukaryota > Metazoa > Chordata > Mammalia > Primates > Cebidae > Sapajus > Sapajus apella. Next base: position 8,583,449 of record NW_022437018.1, read on the forward strand.
TATTTCTTAGTTGCCAAGTTCTCTTCATTTTTCATTTTACTGGAGCATATTTTCAAGTAGAATCATTCAAAAATGATTCATCAGTGATATGTTTTGGATTCTTTACATTTTCAAGAATGTCTTCACATAGAAATGACAACATGGCTACATGTAAAAGTCTCAAAATGCAATTTTTTTCCCTGTGAGACTCCATATATGAAATTTCTTCTAGCATTTATCGTGGTACAAAGTTTGAATATAACTTAAAGGTTGTGCTTTTTAAGTAACAGCCCTCTCTTTCCTGCACTGAAGGATATGACTTGGTTATTGACATTTTAAAAATCTAATTCTATATTCTAGGCATAAGTCTTTTTCACCATTTTTCCATGAAACATAGTGATCCTTTTAAACTTACAAAGCCAAAATCTTATTAGTTCTTTAATAACTCTTTTATTATGATGTTGATTGTTCTTTTTGGTCAGTTTATTTTGGCTTTATTCCCAAGGATTGTCAGCTATCTACAAATTGCATCTTTGTTTTCTTTCCTTGATATCTATTATGTTTTTGATGATCTGCATTCTTAGTGTACTTTTCTAAGTTGTTCTTTAAGTCACTGACTAGATTTCATAGTTTAGTGATTCTGTTTTTACCACCTCCAATTAATACTTTTATCATTTTAATGTATTTTTTAAAATTTTCCTTCTTCTCCCAGAATTTTTATGGTCAGAAGCTATAACTCTGCAAATGACCACTTTATATCATCTTTAAACTCTTCTTTAGTGAATTTGTCTTTTCTGGTTCTTTATTGAAAAAGCAAATATACATTCTAGAAAAAAATATGTTCCTAAAGTGGTTGTTTCTGTTTGCAATGTTAGGACATCAAATTTTGCTTATGTTAATTGTTTCTTTCTATAGAAAGAGTTTGGACTTTATTCACAGTTCTTCATGGATTCAAACAAGGGGATCTTTACCACATGCAAATAAGTGTTTGTGTTGATTCTAATCTCCATCACTATTTCCCTATGTACATCCAGATATTCCTTTTCTGATCTTGTCAATGAAACCCAGGTTGAGATTGTATCATCTTCTGTTTCCCTAATCCTTCCAGTAAAATAGATGCATTTATTTCTGAATAATATTAAGCAGCCTAAAATTATATTCTTCTCTTTATTTCTCACACTAGTGGTATTTTACAGTTCCACTTACAATTTGCTTCCTAAGTGTGTTGTGTGGTGTTCCCAATCCTTTGCACCTCTGAACATGCCTTATCATGGAAGTTGTAATCGCCAGAATAAACAGAGAAAGAAAGACAGTGATGTGGGTGGGGGAAGCAGAAGAGGATGCAAAATAAACTTCAGTCATTTCAGTCACCCATACACCTGGGATTATCACTAAACTCTCTGCATATACACAGAGATTACACATCTCTGAACAAAGGATCCAGAGTAGGTCTGAATGAAAGACATCCCCTGCCCATTGTAATCACTTCTCGATCCTCTCCGTCTCTACTGTATTTATAGCAGTGCTTCTCAAACTTTAGTGTGCATCAGAATCACCTGGAGGACTTGTAAGAACAAAACAAAACACACTCCCAGACTATCTAATTTAATAGGACTAAGGCAGAGCCTGATAATTTGCATTGCCAACAAGTCCCAGCCATGCTGATGCTGTCTCTCTGAGCACCAACCTTCACAATCCCTAATTTACAGCAATTCTTCCAGGGAAGGTCAATCGCAGTTTGAAATATTTTTGAACTTTGTATCAGTGTGTATTTTCACAGATATCTCATGAGCATGTAAGGAGAGGTGAATTAAGCATCCACAGCTAGCGATTTTGTTAAAATATGTTATATTTATATATTTAATTTATGTTATTTATTAAATTTCTTTTTAAAATTATTTTATATATAGATCCTTATCTAAAAGTCAGTTGGAAAGGAAATGTGTTTTATTGTCTAATAGAACCATTGAAAGTGCATTGTTAAGACTATCTAATTTGCAAATGTACTGGCCACGACATCTAGAGTGAACTTATTTTTAATGGAGGAGTAAATAAAAATTTTCTAATATAAAAATTGAGCTAAGCCTGATTGGGGGAAGTACTTATGTACCTGTGTGTGTGGACACATACATATACATAAAATATACACATACATGTATATGTGTATATCTGAGAGACTTGTTAAAGCATATACAAAGAAAAATTCTAATTTCTGGCTGTGTGTATTAAAACATGAAGAAAAAAAGCCTTCCTGAGACTATATTAAGCATGTCCAAGATGACATGGGAATGGAGTAGAAAAGCTGTTTGTTCTCCTGGCTGGCCAGATTCAGATTCTTTGGGGAATCATGTCTTGAGAGCAGAATTGCGGGTCACTGTGTTTCTCTTTCTGTTTGTTGCTTTGGAAAGAGCTGGGTACTTTATTAAAAAGAAAATGGTTCTAACATGGATACCCTGGGATATCTTGGATTTCTGGCACGATCAGAAAAGGAATATCTGGATGTACACAGGGAAATAGTGATGGAGATTAAAATGAGCCTGGGAAGTCACTCTCCCCAGGCTCTGTCCAAGTGGTATAGGGGAGAATAGGGCTCTGCCCCGTGATGCAAACAATAAATAAAAGAAGAAAATGGTATTAATGTTTTAGTCCTGACAACATCTTGATAGTTGTTTCCTGAAGAATGGCCAGACATGGTGAGACTTTACCAAATCAGCAAGAATACCACCATGTACTTTATTAGTGAAAGAAATTAGACTGGGGCTGTTGTAAGAACAGTTTCTGAGTGACAATGACAAACATAACCGACACAGAAGTGACACACCGTCACAGCATCTGTGAGGCTCTGGGGTCATGCTCCCTAGGTTTAGAAGATATTATATTTCAACTCAGAGGCAGACATTTCCAGACCACCTTTATATGATTACACCGCAATATTCGATTTTGTCAAATTATTTTTCTTTTATATATTGAACTAGTCCCTTTCTCCCAATTCTCTTAGAAATTAACAAATTTAGATTTTCCAGCACATGGCAGTTCCATTTAAGTGGAATAAAATGAGCTCTGTTCATTTTTCTTTTGCTTTCTTCAGTTTGCTTTTCTCTGTGTGAAAAGGATATTTCTTTTTCAAATGTATTATTCTCATGGACAAACAGAAGCTCCTTTTGCAATTGACTTGCCTCTCTTTTTGCCATTATAAAATTATCACTATAGTTGTTTCATGAGTTAGAAGATAAGTACGATTAAATTCCACTTGACCTTGTTTAGCCTTTTATTCATAGAACACTACGTAGAGCAAGGGGTTTTGAAGCTGAAATCTCTCTTTGAAGTTGATACATAGTACGGAGAGGAAAAGCAATCTTGCCTTGATCTTTGAAAAGCTTACTCTCCGGACTGTACTATTTTTCCCAAAGTGTAGTCCAAGAGCATCACAGGTATCACTTGCGGTTTTGTTAGAAATGTAGATTGATGGAATCACCAAGTGAAACAGAACTTTTGTTTAAACAACCCTTCCAAATAAACTGTTTTATGAAATCCTTTAGGTGATTATTATGTATATTAGGTTTGGAGGCCACCGCTACAATCAAAGATAATTATAATTAGATTTTTTTTTTTTTTTGAGATGGAGTCTCACTCTGTTACCCACGCTGGAGTGCAATGGCGTGGTCTTGGCTCACTGTAACCTCCGCCTCCTGGGTTCAAGTGATTCTCCCGCCTCAGCCTCTGGAGTAGCTGGGCCTACAGGTGCATGACGCCACACCTGGCTAATTTTTGTATTTTAGTAGAGATGGAGTTTCACCATGTTGGCGAGGCTGGTCTTGAACTCCTGACCTCATGATCCACCTGCTACGGCCTCTCAAAGTGGTGGGATTACAAGTGTGAGCCACTGCACCTGGCCTATGATTAGATTTTTAAAGAATCATATCTTCGTAGACTTCAGAAGTAAAAGCAATGCCTTCTGGTGAAGATAAAGGAAGCCTCTGGCACTTGAACCAAAAATAAAGAAGGCTTTTTTTTAGGTCATGATGGTGGACCTACGGCTATGTGAAAAGGAAGAGATGATACAAGCAAATTCCCAAGCCTGGGAAAAGATAGATGTATCCATGAATAGGGGGTGGGTAAGTCAAAATACAAAGTCTAAAGACATTACCAAAGTATTTTGGGAGTACCATGGAAGAGAACGTCTGATATCAGGAAGAGTAAAGGGGGGCCTCACAGGGAAATTTATAAAAGGCTGGGCCAAGACAGGTAACTGCAGTTAAGAAGTTATGTAAACTGAGGACTGGGAAACACAGATTCAGATTTTCAAAGGTAAAGAGGCCTTCAAGATAAACTAATTCAATTCACTACACACTGCATGAGTTTCTCCTCTACAACAGGTTGGATGAGTGTTTCGGCTCTGCTGGGTTCTATTGCATGTTCACCAAGATTCTCTCACACATTAGCAAGATATCTAATTATCAAGGCAAAGCATCCTCTTCTGGTGTTCTCAATTTTTGTTTATTTGTTTGACATATTCACCTGCTCATGAGTCAATATTTCTTGTGACGGAATATTTTAATACATAAAAATCTTACCTTTTCACTATACTGCTTAGTTAGTAGGTTTATATTTTACATCATTTCCCCTGCCCCTGGTTTCCTAACCATTTACACATGATTTTTTTGAATAACAACCTGAAAGACCAAACTTCAAACTTATTTTCATTGATATAGAATAAAGTGGTATACATTTAAATTATGGGACATAAGATCCAAAGTTGTCCAACACACAAATCAAGAATGCATTTACCTTCATGGTATGATCACAGGAGCATCTACAGGCCTGGCTGATCCCAGACACCTCCCCACTGTCTGATTATAATAGGCATGTAAGATATATGTAATTTATAGGGATAAGATTACATAATAATATTTCTTCAGACATCTAAAAGGTTAATAGGCATCATTGTATCTGCTTAGATACAGAATAGCACCTAATCTCTAAAGAGGAAAAACCCCTAGAATTAGGGGGAAAGATCATACAAATTTACCTTCTACAAATAAAATAAAGTTATCAGCATATGACTTTTTAGTTAGATGTAGATGTTTGCTAATATATAAATTAACTCCCAATATGAGATATTGAAAATACTTTCTGAAAATATGAGACTTCGGGGTTTATCTGAGACCGACACTCTAAAGCCATTTTGGAGAGATACTAGCGTGCATTCTTGAACAGACATGACTGGTCTATTTCTCCTTTAAGGAAAATTACAATCCACTCAACTGGATTGTAACATGTCTGGTGTGAAGTACTTTCTAGTTATTGAGAAAGGAGAAAACTGTATAGCAATAATGCATTCAGAAAGTGTAGAAATGAGATCCACACAAAGAAGGATGAGGAGAAAGGGGATGGGAGGAAAAGCAGAAGGAGGAAAGGACGAATGTAAACTGCAGGTGACAGGGCTTCAATCTGCAAGAAACTGATTACCATGACAGCAAAAGCATGCTCTCAGATCTATGAGCTTCTAAAATGATCTGACTCCATGCTGATAAGGGAAACTTTGGACCACTTATTAGGTTTTACAGATAATCTGGATGCACCAAGAACTAATATGGTCAATTTGCTAAGGTTTGTTTGTCTATTTAGCTCTTCTTAGTATAGTTTTTATACTTTTGAATTGGCCAAAAATACTGTTTCTTCAAATAATTAAGAACTCTATGTCTTGAAAGTCCAAGGTGGGTGGATCACGAGGTCAAGAGATTGAGATCATCCTGGCCAACATGGTGAAACCCGTCTCTACTAAAAACAGAAAAATTAGCAGGGCATGTTGGCACATGCCTGTAGTCCCAACTACTTGGGAGGCTGAAGCAGGAGAATTTCTTGAACCAGGGAGGTGGAGGTTCAGGTGAGCAGAAATCACGCCACTGTACTCCAGCCTGGCATCAGAGCGAGACTCCATCGCAAAACAAATCAAAAACAACAACAACAACAACAAACTCTATGACTTTTGCACGTGACATTCTAATTTGGATCAAAGAAGCACATTGTTTTGTTTGCTTTTTAGTGTTAGAAGTACCTTATAGATCATCAACTTCCATATTTTTAATAAAAAGGTTAACATTTTGTCAAGATTACTCAACTAGTCAATGAGCGCATTGGGGTGAGGACATGATATTTGTCTAGTGATTCAGGACCGCCCTCTTTCCGCTGCTCTGTATCACCTATTTCTAGATATTATCTAATGATCACTGGCTTCTCAGAGGTTAGTAGAGAAAAGTTGTTTGCCTTGCATTTATATTTTAAATATTTGACTTTATTTCAGGATAATGTTATTATACAATTGGCTAATTTGCTTAGCTTAAAATCTCAAACACTGTTTCATAAGGCAGGATTATTATCTAATCCATACCCCTAAAATAAAATGCTTACCAAATGACACAGAGAAAAATAATCAGTGTAATTAAGCCTCTTTTGCTTTCCAATACATGAAACTGCCTATTTGAGTTTCCTCCTGAATCTGAGGTATAATCGCTATGTCTTTAGGAGTTCTAGGGTTTTTATGTTGATAAATAAATTGTAATAAAGTATTTCAGAAGTCAGCACCCAAAAGTGATTGTTTAAGACCTTTGGAATATCTTACTTCAATTCAAGGTACTAAATTGTTTTACCCACACTAACACAAAAGCTCTTTAAAAGCTGAGAGTCACAATCTAAGACCTTGGATTCATTATTTTATATGGATTGGCACAAACTCAGTCACTTGTTCACAGTCAGCCCTACCCTCAGCAATTCACAGCTCTCATCCACCATGCTGTCATCACATTCTGAGTTCTAAGTCACAACAAGGTCTGGAGCTCTCTAAAGAGAGCTGTATCATGTTAACATGTTATTTGTTAGCTTCAAGTGTAATTAATGTCTGTTCAAGTATGGCATATGCGGAAGTATCCACATAGGTTCTAAATATTTTAAAATTTCATATAAAAAATCCAGATAGCTCATATTTAGTTATTCTGCAATTGGCCAAGGCCAACCAGTAAATTTAGTAAAAATCACACCCAAGACAAGTTCATCTGCTGGTATTACCTCTACCATTTAAAAACACATTGTCAAGATGTACAGAATATCTAAAGGACTAAAGTTTCTGCTCACCATCCCTTAAAAGCCAGGCCTGCTGGAAAAGGATGTGCTCCATAAGTGTCTGCCTTTATTGAATTATGTAATTAACAATTGCAGAATGGCTACTATATGTCCTATACACGGAGGATCTAACAGTATGCAATGTGGACAGACATTATTTTAAGTGCTCATAGTATAGCTGAGAAGAAAAGACACACAATATTATTCCACGATAAGGCATAAGATAATGAGTCATATTATTAACGGTATTTACAATTGAGATATCTGGTAGTCAGTTAACCTTCCACTAACTAACTATGCCATCGGCATGTTCCTTAATTTTCTTATTTGCAAAATGAAAAAAAAAATGCAAACTAGAAGGTCTATTAAGCTTTTCCACCTCTCAGGTTATCTTCTGTCCAATCAGATGTAATAAAGTTGGTTTTGCCATTTGGAGCAAATGCAAAAAATTAATACTAGATAATGTTAGAAAAACAAATTTCAAGGTAAAAATCACTCGTGAAGACACAGAGAAATATTTTATGAAAGGTATAATAGAAAACAAAAGATTTTGGGCTTTGAATCCATTTAGACCTGGGTACAAATTCTAGCTCCACTATTTTCTAACTGTGTGATGTCAAAAAGCTGATTCATCATTTTTAACCTTCCATGAAATTTGGCAAATAATATCTAACTGAGATAAAGCATGTAACATTGTCTGGTACACAAAAGCATTTACACAGGATGTCTACTAATATTACCACAAGCATTATTTGCATAGCATTTATTTCTAAGCCCTCCACACATTAACACTGCAATTTTAGCTTCACAACTACTCTGTAGAGTGGTATTGTCCCCATTCTGCATTTGAGGAAATGGAATCACAAAGAGGTTCACTCACTACAATAGGTAACTACAAGTGGATAGCTTCTATGTCTCTCTACACAAAAACTGATAGAGAGGGAGAGAGACGAAGGTGAGAGTGCCTTAACTCCCCATAAGTATTAAATTTTGCACAACTATTTTTCTCCCAATAGAGTCAATCCTTAAAAGTCTGCAACCACAACTTAAAAAATATTCCTTTTATATGCTGCCAAAAATAGATGCATTGTGTGTGTGTTTGCACACAAAGGAATACGGTGTCATGGAACTGTGATTAGGAATGAGTAGGGATTATTCATGGCATACTTTATACATTTTTAGTCAATAATCTCAAGATGTTTTCCAAGAGAAAACAAAATGTTCCTTTCATCAATATGTTGGAGATTAAACGCATAACAGGAATACAATGCTGGTGAAATGTGTTTTATCCTAAGGCATAACAGTCAAAGTCAAGTGACAGAGCCAGGAATAGAACCTAATTCAAATGTTTTGACTTTATATCACTTAAATGATGTTTATAAGTGTAGAAAGTATATATTGTCTCAGACCTCAATGCTTTTTAATTTTTTAATGTGTGTTCATATCTTGGATTGAAAAGGAACTCAGTCTGTTAACAAGGTCAAAACACTCCTTCCTACTCTTGGAAAAATAATAAATAAACTTGAAATTCTTCACAACTAAATGGTTAATAGCAGCCACATTTGTGAGCAGGAAGCTGCTAACTCTGCCTTTAAATAACGATCACACCATGGAAACCTTGAGACCTCTCTAGCTCCTGTAAAACTGCCTGCAGGTCACATTCTCCCCGCATCACTACAATCCTGTTTTAATGCAGCAGGTAGATTTATAGCTGTGAATTTTCTGAACACAAATTGAATTATGGAAAACTGACCCATGCACATTACTTAGCTACCTGGCAGTCATAACTCTCATAACTCAGATCTAATCTTTATTAGCTCCCTGCAGAAAATGTCTAAGACTGACCAAAAATTCCAGAAATTACATGTGGATTGGTCATGGAAATGTGGTTTTCATATACCGTGGGGTTTAGAAAACAGGACTCCAAAAGCAGACACATCTGGAACTGTGATGAATAACTATTCTGGGTCTTACGCTCCATCTCTTAGGGAGGAAGGTATCCTAGAAACAAGCCAAGAAATAGATAAATCCTGCATGATCCCTATGCTTTTCCTCATTTATCTTCCTCCTGCTTTTCAAAAAGGCTTTACAACAATCATAAAAATAATACAATACATCCACAGTGAGGGGATTTTTTCCCCCACTGGCATGAACTCATAGGTCAAATGGGATGTTCATACTGACAAGAGTCCAGACTTCTGCACAACAGAACTGACAGTGACAGTTCATTCCTTAGAGGAAGCTGGTGACTGTGCTTCCTGCTGTCAGTCCTTACCAAAGAGCTCATCGACTCTGGCATCAAAGATATCAGCACCACCTCATGCCAAACGTATACGACGGAATCTAAATGCAAAGGGGCTTTGGAAATTGGAAAAGTCTGACAACATAAAACGTACAAATCTGTAGATTAATAACCTTTAAAATTCTGAAAACAAAAATGTGAGATCCATTTATGTGTCTCTGTGTTTAAAAAACAATTCTGCAGCCATTTTCACTGACTTCAAGGTTATCTTTTTTAAAAATGCTACTACTGGTTTCAGGTTTCTGTTCTGCTCCTTGCCAATGTAGTTAAAAATTGTTCCATTTTTGAAATCAGATAAATCTGTTAATTTGAGTGTGAATGTCTTCTTGTGGCTGCCTTCCTAGGTGTATTTTATATCTGACATGCTGCTAGCTGACAGAGGTACTGCAGCTTCTAGATAATTAATATCCTGGAGTTTCTGACTGTGTTTTAACAAAGCTGCTTAAATAATATTATTTAACTGTTGATCAGAGATAAATTAAAATTTTCACTAGTAAAAGACATTTTTAAATGAGACATTGTCTTAGCATTTCTTTCATACCACCAGATTTTCATTTTACCTGAGATTTTTTAAATGAATAGGCCAATTAATAAATAATAAAATAATTATATTTATTTTTAGAGCAATTTTAAGTGATCAGAAAAATTATGCAGAAAGTACAGAGAGGTCATATATACCCCCGTGCTCACACACAGACAATCTTTCCCTCTGTCTCTATCCTGCACCATAGTGGTACATTTGTTGAAATCAGTGAACACTGACACTTCATTATCACCCAAAGTCCATAGTTTACATAAAGATTTTCTCGTGGTGTTGTACATTCTATGGGTTTTAACAAATGTATGATGACATGTATCCACTATTGCAGTGTCCTACAAAATAGTTTCACCACCCTAAAAATCTTCTGTGCTCTACCTCTTCATCTCTCCCTCTTTGCTAACCCCTGGCAAACACTAATCTTTTTACTGTCCACATAGCTTTGCCTTTTCCACATGTCATATTGTCGGAATCAGATAGGATGTAGCCTTTACTAGTGGCATTTTTCACTTAGTCACTAAGCATTTAAGTTTCTCCCATGTCTTTTCACGGCTCGGTAGCTCATTTTTTCAGGGCTGCGTAATATTCCATTGTCTGGATCTACCCCAGTTTATTTATTCATTTACCTTCTGAAGGACAACTTGATTGCTTCCATGTTTTGGCAATTATGAATAAAGCATAATTGTGAATTATGCTTCATAAATTCATAATTATGAATTTCATAATTATGAAATATGGTTTCATAATTATAATTTCATAATTATGAATAAAACATATAAGCATCCATGTGGAGGTTCTTGTGTGAACATAAGTTTTCAGATCCCTTGGATAAATATCAAGAAGTGTGACTGCCGGGTCTTATGGTTAAGAGTATGTTTAGTTTTGTAAGAAACTGCCAAACTGTCTTCCAAAGTGGCTGTACCATTTTGCATCCTCACCAGGAATCAATGACAGTGCTTCTTGCTCTGCATTCGCACCAACATTTGTTATTGCCAGTATTTTGAATTTTGGCCATTTTAGTAGATGTGGAATAATATCTTGTTATTTCAACTGGCAATTCCCCAATGACATATGACACTAAACATCTTTTCATATGTTTATTGGACATCTGTATGTCTTCTCTGGTTAGATTAGAGATTTGTTCATGCCTTCAAATCATTTTTCAGTTTGGTTGTGTTCTTATTGTTGAGTTTTAAGAGTACTTTGTACATTTTGGATGATAATAGTCTTTTATCAAATCTGTGTATTTCAAATATATTATTCCCATGTGTGGCTTTGTTTTCTTATTTTCTTCATATTAAGAAGAAAATGAAGAAAACAATGATATGCTAGACTTCATTAAAATAAAAAAAAATTCTGTTCTTCAAAATAGAATTTTTTGAAGAACAGAATTTTTTTTTATTTTAATGAAGTCCAGCATACCAATTGTTTCCTTCATTAATCATGACTTTGGTGTGGTATTTAAAAAGTCGTTGCCATTTTCAAAATCAACTAGATTTTTTACTAGGTTATCTTTTAAAAGTTTTAAGGTTTAGCAGTTTACATGTAAGTCTATGGCCGATTTTGAGTTAATTTTTGAGCAGGGTGTTAGGAATGTGTAAAGATTCATTTTTCTAATAAAATCCTTTGTGAACATGCAAGTACTCAGAGATTTCATCACCACCAGGCCAGCTCTACGAGAGCTCCTGAAAGAGGCTCTACACATATAAAGGAACAACAAGTACCAGCTCAACTAAAGGGCAAAACACCCAGCTAGCACCAAAATGGCAGTATCAAATTCGCACATAACAATATTAACCCTAAATGTAAACGGACGAAATGCCCCAATCAAAAGACACAGACTGGCAAACTGGATCAAAAGCCAAAACCCATCGGTGTCCTGTATCCAGGAAACCCGTCTCACATGCAAGGATACACAAAGGCTCAAAATAAAGGGATGGAGGAAGATATACCAAGCAAATGGAGAGCAAAAAAAGAGCAGGAGTTGCAATTCTCATCTGTGATAAATTAGATTTTAAAGCAACAAAGATCATAAGAGACAAAGAGGGACATTACATAATGGTAAAAGGATCAATGCAACAAGAAGAGCTAACGATCCTAAATATATACGCACCCAATACAGGAGCACCCAGATACATAAGGCAAGTTCTTAATGAATTACAAAGAGACTCCCACACAATAATAGTGGGAGACTTTAACACCTCATTGTCATTATTAGACAGATCAACCAGACAGAAAATTAACAAGGATATCCAGGACTTGAACTCAGACCTGGACCAAGCAAACCTAATAGACATTTACAGAACTCTTCACCCCAAATCCACAGAATATACATTCTTCTCAGCACCACATCACACCTACTCTAAAATTGACCACATAATTGGGAGTAAATCACTCCTCAGCAAATGCAAAAGAACAGAAATCGTAACAAACAGTCTCTCAGACGACAGTGCAATCAAGCTAGAACTCAGAATTCAAAAACTAACCCAGAACCGCACAGCTTCATGGAAACTGAACAACTTGCTCTTGAATGCTGACTGGATAAACAATGAAATGAAGACAGAAATAAAGATGTTCTTCGAAACCAACGAGAATGAAGACACAACATACCAGAATCTCTGGGACACATTTAAAGCAGTCTCCAGGGGAAAATATATAGCAATAAGTGCCCACATGAGAAGCAAGGAGAGATAAAAAATTGACACCCTATCGTCAAAACTGAAAGAGCTAGAGGAGCAAGATCAAAAAAACCTCAAAGTCTAGCAGAAGACAAGAAATAGCTAAGATCAGAGCAGAACTGAAGGAGATAGAGACACAAAAAAACCTTCAAAAAATCAATAAATCCAGGAGCTGGCTTTTTGAAAAGATCAACAAAATAGACAGACCACTAGCCAGATTAATAAAAAAGAAAAGAGAGAATAACCAAATTGATGCAATAAAAAACAATAAAGGGAATATCACCACAGATTCCACAGAAATTCAAACCATCATCAGAGATTATCATAAACAACCCTATGCATATAAACTAATAAACTTGGAAGAAATGGATAAATTCCTGGACACTTGCCTCCTCCCAAGCCTAAACCAAGAAGAAGCTAAAACCCTGAACAGACCCATAACAAGGTCTGAAGTTGAGGCAGCAATTAAGAGCTTACCACCCAAAAAAAGCCCAGGTCCAGACGGGTTCACAGCCAAATTCTACCAGACATACAAAGAGGAGCTGGTACCATTCCTTCTGAAACTATTCCAAACAATACAAAAAGACGGAATTCTTCCCAAATCATTTTATGACACCAACATCATCCTGATTCCAAAACCCAGCAAAGACTCAACAAGAAAAGAAGACTTCAGGCCAATATCCATAATGAACATAGATGCAAAAATCTTCAATAAAATACTGACAAGCCAATTGCAACAGCATATCAAAAAGCTTATCCACCATGATCAAGTAGGCTTCATCCCGGGGATGCAAGGCTGGTTCAACATACGCAAGTCTATAAACGTAATTCACCACATAAACAGAACCAAAGACAAAAACCACATGATCATCTCAATTGATGCAGAGAAGGCCTTTGACAAAATTCAATAGCCCTTTATGCTAAAAACCCTCAATAAGCTAGGTATTGATGGAATGTATCTCAAAATAATAAAAGCTATTTATGACAAACCAACAGCCAATATCATACTGAATGGGCAAAAACTGGAAGCATTCCCCTTGAAATGTGGCACCAGACAAGGATGCCCTCTCTCACCACTGCTATTCAATATAGTATTAGAAGTTCTAGCCAGAGCAATCAGGCAAGAAAAAGAAATAAAGGGCATTCAAATAGGAAAGGAGGAAGTTGAATTGTCTCTATTTGCAGACGACATGATTGTATATCTAGAAGATCCCATCGTCTCAGCCCCAAATCTCCTGAAACTGATAAGCAAGTTCAGCAAAGTCTCAGGATACAAAATCAATGTGCAAAAATCACATGCATTCCTATACACCAATAACAGACTTAAACAGAGCCAAATCAAGAACAAACTTCCATTCACAATTGCCACAAAGAGAATAAAATACCTAAGAATACAACTAACAAGGAACGTAAAGGACCTCTTCAAGGAGAACTACAAGCCACTGCTCAACGAAATAAGAGAGGACACAAACAGATGGAGAAACATTCCATGTTCATGGTTAGGAAGAATCAATATCGTGAAAATGGCCATACTGCCCAAAGTAATTTACAGATTCAATGCTATCCCCATCAAGCTACCAATGACCTTCTTCGCAGAACTGGAAAAAACCACCGTAAACTTCATATGGAACCAAAAGAGAGCATGCATAGCCAAGTCAATTCTAAGCAAAAAGAACAAAGCAGGAGGCATCACACTACCAGACTTCAAACTATACTACAAGGCTACAATAATCAAAACAGCATGGTACTGGTACCAAAACAGACATACAGACCAATGGAACAGAACAGAGGTCTCTGAGGCAACACAACATATCTACAACCATCTGATCTTTGACAAACAGACAAAAACAAGCAATGGGAAAAGGATTCCCTGTTCAATAAATGGTGTTGGGAAAGCTGGCTAGCCATGTGCAGAAAGCAGAAACTGGACCCCTTCCTGACACCGTACACTAAAATTAACTCCAGATGGATTAAAGACTTAAACATAAGACCTAACACCATAAAAACCCTAGAAGAAAATCTAGGCAAAACCATTCAGGACATAGGTGTAGGCAAGGACTTCATGACCAAAACACCAAAAGCATTGACAACAAAAGCCAAAATAGACAAATGGGACCTAATCAAACTCCACAGCTTCTGCACAGCAAAAGAAACAGTCATTAGAGTGAATCGGCAACCAACAGAATGGGAAAAAATTTTTGCAGTTTACCCATCTGACAAAAGGCTGATATCTAGAATTTACAAAGAACTAAAACAGATTTACAAGAAAAAAACTAACAAGCCCATTCAAAAGTGGGCAAAGGATATGAACAGACACTTTACAAAAGAAGACATACATGAGGCCAACAAGCATATGAAAAAATGCTCATCATCACTGGTCGTCAGAGAAATGCAAATCAAAACTACATTGAGATACCATCTCACGCCAGTTAGAAAGGCGATCATTAAAAAATCTGGAGACAACAGATGCTGGAGAGGATGTGGAGAAATAGGAACACTTTTGCACTGTTGGTGGGAGTGTAAATTAGTTCAACCATTGTGGAAGACAGCGTGGCGATTCCTCAAGGACCTAGAAATAGAAATTCCATTTGACCCAGCAATCCCATTACTGGGTATATATCCAAAGGATTACAAATTGTTCTACTATAAGGACATGTGCACACGAATATTCATTGCAGCACTGTTTACAATAGCAAAGACCTGGAACCAACCCAAATGCCCATCGACGATAGACTGGATAGGGAAAATGTGGTACATATACACCATGGAATATTATGCAGCCATCAAAAACGATGAGTTTGGGTCCTTTGTAGGAACATGGATGAACCTGGAAACCATCATTCTCAGCAAACTGACAGAAGAGCAGAAGATCAAACACCACATGTTCTCACTCATAGGCGGGTGTTGAACGATGAGAGCACATGGACACAGGGAGGGGAGCACTACACATTGGAGTCAGTTGGGGGAAAACAGGGGAGGGACGGTAGGGGGTGGGGAGCTGGGGAGAGATAGCAATGGGAGAGATGCCAGATGTAGGTGATGGGGAGGAAGGCAGCAAATCACACTGCCACGTGTGTACCTGTGCAACAATTTTGCATGTTCATCACATGTACCCCAAAACCTAAAACGCAATAAAATAAATAAATGGGGAAAAAAAAGATCCATTTTTCTACATTTGGATGTCCAGTTGTTTCAGCATCATTTCTTGAAAAACTGTCTTTTCTCTATTGTAATGCTTTTGCTTCCCTGTTAAATATTGGTTCACTATCTTTATGTGAGTCTATTTCCATGCTCTCTAGTCTATACTATTCATCTATTTGCCTTTTTTGTACAAATACCATAATGGTTCAATCATTACAGCTTTACAATAAGGCTTGAAGTCATGTAATGTCAGTCCTCCAACTTTGTACTTCTCTTTCAATATGGAGTTGGCTATTCCATATTGTTCTTTTGATTGTTCACATAAATTTTAGAAGTAATTTATCAATATCCATAAAAAAACTTGCTAAGATTTGTATTGAAATTGCATTGAATCTATAGATAAAGTTGTGAAGAACTGACAGGTTTGACAATACTGAGTTTCCTATTCACAAATATGGAGCATCTCAATATATTTAGATTTTAAAAATATTTTTGATCAGAGGTTTGTAGTTTTTCTCATATAGATTTTAAATTTATACCTAAGTATTTCATTTTTGAGGATGTTAATGTAAATGATAACATGTTTTTAATTTAAAATTCCATTTGTTTGTTGTTAGAATACAGGAAAGCAATTGACTTTTGTAATTAATCATATATTCTGCCACCTTGATACAATCACTTGTTATTTCCAGGAGGAGTTTTTTGGATAATGCTTTTGGATTTTTGACATAGAATATCATGTCATCTACAAACAAAGACAATTTTTTTTCTTCTTCTCAACCTAGGACTTTTTAGGTTTATATTTATTGCAATATTATTTGTACTACCTCACTGAATTCTTACAATAAATGAATAGGTGTGCTACCCATAGATATTGTCTTCATCTTCTTAGTGAGAAAATAAAGGGCTAAGTTGCTCAGGTTCACATGGTATTAAAATCAGAATTTGTCTGACTCTATGCTATTTCCTACTACATTAGACTATACTGCCTTCTAAGGTTCTTACAAGTTTTGATTTTAAAAGCAGCATCAGATATCTTACTTAAATTAGCTTTAAGTCAAATTAGTTAATTTAATTGACAAGTTTCCTGAAATTACTTTTAAGTTCACCATATGCAGAAAAGAAGAACCCATTAACTAAAAAAAAGTTAAAAAAACTTACAATGGATTTATGTAGTATAAAAATAGGTGGAAAATTTTATTGTTCAACTATTTAGCAATTAAAAATGTTTGAATGCTAAAAACTACAAAACATTTATTTAAAAAGAAATCAAAGGAGGCCTAAATAATTGGAGAGCTATACCATGTTTATGGATTGGAGAACTCAATAGTGTTAATATGTCAATCCTTTGTAAACTAATATAGCTATTCAATATGATTTCAATCTTAATAGTAGTTGTGTAGGTACAAATAGGTTTATACTAAAATTTACATGGAAAAACAAAAGAAATAGAGTAGCCAAATCAATTTTCTTAAAGAAGAAAGTTAGAGGACTGACAACACCTGATTTCATAACTTATTATAAAGCTACAGTTTTAAAGAAAACTTGAAGAAAGAGTAGACACATAGATCAATGAAACAGAACACAGAGACCAGAGGCATACTCACACATATAAGTCAATAGATATTTCACAAAGATGTAAACATGATTTAATAGATAAGTGATAGTCTTTTCAGCAAATAAGGCTGAAACAATTAGATATCCATATGCAATAAGCAAGTAAGATTTGATCCCCCTATTTCACACCACATACAAAAATTAACTAATACACAATAATTATTGCAAACCTTAATATTATAGAACTTCCAGAGAAACAAAGAAGAAAGTCTTTGTAATTCCGGATTAGGTATAAATTTCTTATGTAAATCATAAAGGTATAATCAATATATAATAAATTTAATAAATTTGATTTCACTGAAATGAAATGTTCTGTCATGGACAAGATGATCTGAAGAGATTAGAAAAACAAGCCATAGACATAAAGAACATATTTATAAATCCCATAAGTAATAAAGAACTTGCATTCTAAATATATAAATAACAAAAATAAGAAAATAGGGCTTGAAAATAAAAGATATCCAAATTGGAAAGGAAGAAGTGCAGCTATATTCTCAGATGACATGATCTTGTATATAGAAAATCCTTAGGAATACACGCACAGACACTGTATGAACATGAGTGACTCCATTTAAATGCTGATCTGCACTGTGACTCCTGACTAACCCTAAGTCTAGGAATGCCTCCAAGATATCTAGTTGATGTATTACTTTTTATATAGAAACACCTATTCACTGTAAGTTTTCCCTTTCCTCCCAAACAATCCTTGATGGTGTTGCATACATAGTAGGCTGTAAGGCCCATAGCTACCTACTCATTCCTTCTAGAGCACATATACCTTTCCCCCAAATTAAAGCCCTGGGACTAGGGGGTTGTGGTGCAGAGATCTACCTGTCTTGCAGCTGTTTAAGACATATTTCCATTTGTAAGTTCTCTCAAGAAATCACTCTTTTCCTATAAACTAGATTTGTCTGCCTCACTATTTGCTTTCTTCACTGTCAGCCTTTGGGGGATGCTTTGCATATACAGCCCTTTCATGGAACACACATGCACACAACAACAATTAGAGCTAACAAGTTCAGCAAGGTTGCAAGATTTAAAATTGATATACAAATAACAGGCTGGGCACAGTGGCTCACGTCTGTAATCCCAGCACTTTAGGTGGCTAAGAGGTCAGGAGTTCAAGACTAGCCTGGACAACATGGCAAAACCTCATTTTTACTGAAAATGCAAAATTAGCCAGGTGTGGTGGCAGGTGCCTATAATCCCAGCTACTCAGGGAGGCTGACACAGGAGAATCGCTTGAACCCCAGGAGATGGAAGTTGCAGTGAGCCAAGATCACACCACTGCAATCCAGCCTGGGCAAAAAGAGTGAAACTCCATCTCAAAAAAAAAAAAAAAATATATATATATATATATACATATATATACACACACACACACACATATATATATGTATGTGTGTATGTATATGCAAATAACAAACTGTATTTCAATACACTGCAATAAAAAATCTGAAAATGAAATTAAGAAACAATTCTATTTACAGTAACATCAAATAGAATAAAATTTATTGATAAAATTTACTGAATAAATTTAATAAAATAAATGCAGACTGAAAACTACAAAACATTGTGAAAGAAATTAAAGTAGATCTAAATAAGTACAAAGACATCTGATGTTCATGGATCAGAATACATAATATTGTTAGGATGGAAACAGTCTCAAACTGATCTACAGATTCAATGCAATCCCTATCAAAATTTCAGATTGTCACTGAATAAATTATGTTTATCCTAAGATTCATATAAAAATACAAGGGACCTATAAAAGCCAAACAACCTTAATAAAAAGAAGAACAATAGTGGAAGACTCATAGTTTCTGGTTTTAAATCTTACTACAAAGATACAGTAATCAAGATAGAGTAGCACTGGCATAAAGGTTGACATATAGATCAATGGAATAGAATTGAATCTTCAAATAAACCCTCACATTTATGGTTGCTTTATTTACAGCCATGTAATTGGAAAAAAATTGTCTTTTCAAGAAATGAACTGGAATAAATGGGAATCCACATGCAAATGAATGATACTGGACTCTAATCTAACACCATGTACTAAATGTAACTGAAAATAGATCAAACACCTAATTGTGAGAGCTAAAAGTATAAAACTCATGGAAGAAAATATAAAAATAAATCTTTATGAATTCGGACTAGGCATTGATTTCTTAGATATGAAACCAAATGCACAAATGGCAAAAGAAAAAATACATAAATTTCATTTAATCAAAATGTAAAACCTTCATGCTTCAGAGAATACCATCAAGAAAGTGAAAAGAGAACACAGAGCACAGAAGAAAAATTTTGCAAATCATTATCTGATAAGTGGCTTACATCTAGAATTCACAAAAATGGGCAAAGAATTCAAACAGATATTTCTATTAAAAGGATATACAGATAAACAATAAGCACATGAAAAGGTATTTGACATCATTAGCCAACAGGAAAATAGACAGAAAAGCCACTTCACCCCCACTATTATGGCTATAATCAAAGGCAAATAATAACATGTGTTGGCATGTAGAGAATTGAAGCCCTCATACACTGCATAAGAGAATGTAAAATGGTATAGGCTGGCACCCTTGAAAAACAGTTTAATGGTTTCTCAAACTGTTAAATATAAAGTTATTATATGATCTAAACCCAGAGATGCCACACCTATGTATATATTCAAGAGAAATGAAATAGTACATCTACACACAAACTTGTACATACATGTTCATCAGAATTATTCATAACACCCAAAAAAGTGGAAATGACCTAGATGTTCACCAACTTATGAACAGAGCATGAAATGCAGTACACCTATACAACAGAACTGGCCATAAGAAGAAATGAAGTACTGATGCATGCTACACATGGATAAAGAAATTAAAGATCTAAATAAGTAGAAAGACATTCCATGTTCATGGATCAGAATACATAATATTGTTAAGATGGAAATACTCCCAAACTGATCTACAGATTCAATGCAATCCCTATCAAAATTTCAGATTGTCACTGAATTTGACAGTGAATTTGAATCAGCCTAGTAACTGTGTACTACAGCTACTAGTACAGAATGTGTACTATTGGCACATTCTGTCACTGCGATGACAGAAATGTTATACCAAGTGGGAAAAAAAAGTCACAAAGACAACATATTGTATGGTTCCTTTATATTTAATGTCCAGAATAAGAAAATGTGTAGAGATCGAAAGTAGGACTTGAAAGTAGATTAACAGTTTAATAGATTAATAGTAGATTAATAGCCACCTAGTTTGGGGGAGATAGAAAAAAATGTTTTAAAATTGGTTGTGATGATAGCTGCACAACTCTGTGGAATACTGGAAACAATTGAAATTAGTGAACGGCATAGTACATGAATTATATCTCAATAATGGATGTCTTAAAAAGATAATTGATATCATTTGTAATTAGGGAAATGCAGGTTAAAGCATTATGAGATAATACTAGATACATAATCAAAGTAGCAGAAAACAGAACACACACAAAAATTGTCAATATGAAGTATTGGCAAGGACGTGGAGCAAGTAGAATTCTCACACATGGTTAGTGGGAATGCAAAATAGTCTAACCCCTTTGGAAAACAGTTTGGTGGTTTCTTATAAAGTGAAACACACATGTGCCATATGACTCAGCAAATCCACTTCTTGGTGTCCACTAGAGAAACAAATATGTATTTACAAATGGAAATCTATACTCATTCCTCAGTCTAAATGTTGCCAGTCCTTCTGTCTATAAATTTTTCCTCTATTCTCACCTCCTTTTACTAATCTGATGTTTAACCCCTAAATTCTCTTTAGTTCATAGTTTAGAAACCTACTTCTCAAAATTGGAATTTTTTTATCCTAAACTAACTCGGTCTCCGCAGAAGTTCCCACAGAACCCAGTAGTTCATCACTTATTACAACCATACACAATTGCCATTTACTTCTATTTAGCTCCTCCCCCTAAATGCTAGGATCCCAGAGGGCAGAGTATACTTCTTCGCTTGTGATTGAATCTCTAGCACCATGAGAGCTTCTGTTTTATTTTTAAATTTATTTGAGGAATATTTGGCCTTTTGCAAGCATAATGCGCATTTTAAACATCATATTGCTAGCTAAGAAAAATTTAAAGCAACGTAGATATTCTCCTTTGACATGATGAACTGACTAGACTGGAATAAAATAATGAGAGGAAGACAATAGAATGAAAAAAGAGGAGAGGAAGAGAGATAATTTGTGGTACACAGTCACTAGGCTGATTCAAAGCTCCAAAGTGAAACTCTCTAAGGATGCTTCACATTTATTTTGGAACTCCATGCATAATTTCATAAAAATTTCAAAGTGATTTTGAAAACTCAAGTCTCTTGATGTTGCTTATACTTTAGACAAAGTGATCAATACAATGCAGGGTAAATTTGACTTTGTTTTTCAGTGATGGAAGCATTTCTTAAAAAGCATCAAATCTAACATTTCCATCTTGCAGAAAGCACCAAGCCTGGTTAATTTTCTCATGAAAGGAACTTCCTGGGTACACACAGCTACAGATTTCACTAGTATAATATACACATGAATAATCCTTTGGCAAGATCCTCCTTCCTCTTGCCTAACCCCTACCCTAATATTGCTTGCAAGCCGCAGAGGAGAGAACGGATAACAGCTGATCTCCTCTGTGTTTCTCTAATCCTCTTCAACTCCTAATTCAAAGAAAGTCACTGCAGGAAAGGAAGCTGGGAGGAACCCACTTCCCTAAATCAACATAGTTACAATACCTGATTCTCACCAAAATAATGTCCTCTAGATCTTATCGACATCTTTAACAAAAATCCATCTTGTTGAGCCTTGTCTTTTCAAAACTTGACCCTAGAGCAGAAATTGCAAAACTAGTGAATCTTGGCATTATGAATTGTCATAAGTGATGGGATTGTTTTTGCTTTAATTTTGCTTTAAATTGATTTAGCTGTCTACACTTCAAAATAAATAGGCTTTTACACTGAAATCCATATTTCTTAGTTCTTTTGAGAAATGTGAATGAATGTTCAACACTAGGCCCGCATTCATGCACAGCAATAATCGACTGGGGACGAGGTGAGGCCAACCCCTTTAGACTGGGTGTGTACTCATTATTTCACCATAGACTCATGCTGCTGAGCCTTTTCTTTCACGCATTACTTCTTTGTAACCTACTGCAAGCATCTGAATTTTCAGTCTCTACCTAGGGCTGAGGGAAGGCTGAGTGATAGGGAGTGGCAATTCTAAATGTACTTTAGATTAGAAAGAATATTCCTAACAAAATGCCATATGATTCTAAACTTCTATTAGGAACTCTCTAGCCTTTTGAGGATTAAGTAAGGAAGCTAACTAGTACACATAGCACTGGCTAAAAGACAAAATATACTCCAGGTTCCAAGCAATCTACTTACAAATGGACTACTTGTACTTTCTTATTAAAGATGATGACTGTTTCTTAGGTCTTGTGTCCTGCACTAATCACTAAGCAATAGCTAAACAGTTACTTAAGAGTTAGAAAGAATGACTGCATGCAGATTTTACAGGCAGAAGTGTGGGCTTCCCAGCTCTCTGCTCCTCTAATTAAGGAAGATGGAATAAGAAGAAATCCAATCAACTCAGAATTTTTGCAGCCTGATGTACTCAATAGCAGGTCTCTTGTCCAAAAGATTTCAGAAAGGTTTCTCTTCTCTTCATTTAAATAATTAAACATATAAAACTTGGGCTTACTTTCTACTTTTAAATTTATGATGCTACCTTTACCCCTTTAATCTCTGGCATTGATAGAACTGAGTTGATACCTACTCTTCCATAAATTATCTGTGTGATCTTAAGTGAGCTACTTAATTACTCTCAGCTAGGGTTTCCTTATCAGCAAAATGGTAATAATAGTATTTATCTCAATCGTTGTGAGCATGGACATAATAAGGTAATGAGTATAAAGTACTTTGCATGATTTTGGCACAGATTACTAAATGTTTTATTTCTTTTCCTTTATTTTCTTCCTTTTCTTTTTATTATTTTTAAAGTTATTTTCATTCTATAAAAGCCAAAAAGTAACCACTCCTGCAATATGTCTGGTTAACTAGCCTCTTCCATTCACCATCAAATTACCTACATATATGAAACACATAACAGAACTCTTCCCTCTGGTTTTTAGAACCTTGAATGCCAGGAATGGAGAAAATTACTTTAATCTCTCATCTTTCATTTATAGATAATGAAATTGCATCCCAAGGTTTGATGACTTGTTAAAAGCACTCCAGCATGGGAGTAGAAACATTCATTTTAAAACAAAAAAGGCAAAAATGGAACGAGGTTTTAAACAGTAGGGTTCTGTATAGATAAGCCCTAAAGAGCACATTGTAGGGACTCATTAGGCTCATGTTTAATCGAGTGGAATAGTGAATTGATTAAAATAGGTCATCCCCAACGTGCATGATCAGGCTGATGATTAAAACAAAGTTTAGTTTCGAGACTGGAATTATTCTTCAGCTAGTTGTCAGTTAGGATGATTGCTTGTTACCTCTTGACCAAATACCATGATGACGATCAATTTGGGGAAGTTTCCAAGTTCAAAGAAGTTTCACATACCAATTAATTGTATATCAAATCTTTGGGCCGGACACGGTGGCTCACACCTGTAATCCCAGCACTTTGAGAGGCCAAGGTGGGCATATCACCTGAAGTCAGGAGTTTGAGAACAGCCTGGCCAACATGGTGAAACCCCTTCTCTGTGAAAAATACAAAAATTAGCCAGGGCTGGTGGCAGGCACCTGTAATTTCAGCTACTTGGGAGGCTGAAGCAGGAGAATCACTTGAATCTGGGAGGCAGGGGTCACCGGGAGGCAGAGGTCACCGTGAACCAAGAACATATCACTGCACTCCAGCCTGGGTGACAGAGTGCAAGACTTGTCTCAAAAAACAGAAAACAAACCAACAAACAAAAAAATCTTTGTGTACATAATTTTAGCAGAGGATTTTGCCTATGACAACTTTTGACCTGTTAATGTTGCTGAAAAACAATTTTATTTGAAATTGAAAGTTAGATACAAGGGTCTAACAACTATATATATTTTTTAATTACCTTATTAAGTGAAATTTTCATTTTGAATCTTCAGACATACCTGAAGATTCAGATGACCTCTTTTCAGGCAAGATTTTTGAAAAAAAGTTTAGAGGGGAAAGGGAACACTAATGCTTCCCGGACGATGATGTCCACATTGTGGGCATTTGGTACTTTACCTTACTTTCTTCATGATACAGTGGTGCAACTCTTTAACAAGGCAGATATAAGAGACAGTAAGTGTTTTTCCTAAGAACACCTAGCCAGGATTCAAATCCAAGTCTCTCTCCATATTTCATACTTTACTCATTAAATCATGATGTTATCCACACTTCAAGATTTTTCTATAGGGCTAATAGATGTCTGTTTATTCAATAATTCGTACAACATTTATTGAACACTGCACTTACTAAACGTCAGACTAGGGAGACAAAAACAAAGGTTCTAGACAGTATTTCCAGGTCCAGCATAGGATATGGTCACAATAGGCCTTAAAGACAATGTATTAAATGAATGAATAAGGACACATCAGCTCTCAACTTGCTCATTATCTACCTAGAACTGCACTGTCTTGATACCTGGCCACAAGCCATGTGGCTACTGAGCACTTAAAATGAGGCCAGGGTAGATTAAGATGGGCTTTAAATATAAAATACATCCCAGATTTTAAGTCTTAGCATAAAAAAAAATATAAAATATCTCATTAATGGCTTTTGTATTGATTATATTTATATTGAAATTATACTGTTTGGGGTATATTGAATTAAATGAAACATTAAAATCAGTTTACCTGTTTAGTTTTTTACTTTTTTTAGCGTGGTCCTAGAAAATTTTAAACTATACATGTAATTTCCTTCAATTTGCATTGGCCAGCCTTAACCTAGTGCTGTTAAGTCCTGGGTTACTTGCTTTTTAGTTTCAATTTCACTATTAAAACTGGTCCTGGCCGCGCTTGGTGGCTCGCGCCTGTAATCCCAGCACTTTGGGAGGCCGAGGCAGGCGGTCACTTGAGGTTGAGTTTGAGATCAGCCTGACCAACATGGTGAAACCTCATCTCTACTAAAAATACAAAAATTAGCTGGGCATAGTGGCACCCACCTGTAATCCCAGCTACTCAGGAGGCTGAGGCAGTAGAATCGCTTGAACCCGGAAGGTGTATGTTGCAGTGAGCAGAGATCGCACCACTGCACTCCAGCCTGGCGACAGAGATTCCATCTCAAAACAACAACAACAACAAATCCTAGTTCTATTCTCTCTTTTTTTATGTATGACAATAAGAATAAGTTAGGTTTTAAATGCAGTTTATTTTAAATACAATCTATGTGAGATTAGAATCAATTGTTAGGGGTTCAAAATTTTTATATTCAGATTCAAAATAGTCCATACGCAGATTCTACTAAAATATGATTTCCCTGTAGTCCCTTTCCTGGTGAGAAGCTACCACAGTTCTCCAAATATATACTGCCAGCTGTACAAGATGAAGTCTAACCTGTGCAGCCTGATAATCAAATATTTAAGGCTGTTCATCAACTGCTTCCATCCCATCTCATGTTCCTGCCAACTAAGTTATCTAGATTTCCTTTCTAGTGCATTCCTTGAACACAGGAATGAGCATTGTGCCTTTATTCATGCTGTTATCTCTACTTAAAGTTCTTTTTTTTCAAATCCAACTCCTGCCTAATTTTCAAGGTTCAATTTATTGTTTACTTCATGTCAGTTTCCAAACTACTATAATCCCACATCGTTTTCTCCCTCCTCTGAATTCTAAGACGCTAATATTCCATTTGAAAATATCTATTACTGGACTGCAGGAAGTCTCTTCTTTTCTATAAATGAATCATTACCCTTATATTCCAAAGACAGTAAGTGGAAAATTTATAAACAAATCTCTACAACATGGAAAGGAACTCACTTATGCATTCAGGTTAGGCTTTTAAGGGTCATGTTCAGCCACATCTTTTTAATGGTAAAAGGACTAAGACGCTGAGCAGTTTATAACCCAAGGAGTGGGCAGTCACACCGGTGTGCTCTGTTCTACATAAATAAAAGCATTCCTGACTATAGCATCCCTTCCCTACTAAAACAGGAGAGCTGCCAAGATGCTCACTTAGAACAGTTGTTGGTTTGTGTACAAGTGTTAAGTATGGGTTTTTTCTTTTTCTTTTATATTTTTTTGAGGAAAAGAGAAGGAAGAATGGAAGGGGACTGTAAAGCTGTATTTATTTATAATCAAACATATCCTTATTTGATAACAGATGACCAATTAAAGCAATGTGTGAAACTTGAACAGCATTCTGTCAAAAAGCAAAGAAATAGTAGAGCTCATAGCAATCAGCACTTCTTGCAAACAGCAAGAGGCCCCTCTAAAGCCTTCTGTCTTGGCACTGGGGCTTTGCTAAATCTGGCTCACCACTTTGCGAGTGGGAACAATCAGCTTTGTAGGTGGTAGGGAAGTATTATAATTAAATGTCCACCCACTTTTCCCTTTTTGATGAAATGCTCCCATGAAACTCACTAAAATAAGGTGCATAAAGATAGATGAATTTTTGATGAGTAAGTCAAAGCACCGACCAACCTAGCTTTTCACATAGAGAAAATTCTTTATTTTACAGAAAATTTTCAGGCCTAGGTCATTAATACTGTCATATTTAATGATAGCTAATATGATAAAATCCATAGGGTAACTAGAGATTTCACTGTTTTTGTTGGTAGTGACTGTAGTGTTCAGCATGAACTGACTTGCAGAAAACAAATTATAATATTATTCAAAAATAAGAGTGAAATTTTTAAAAATTGATTTTAGAGAAATATTAAATAAGTCATTTAATCATAATAGCCTTTGTAATAATAAATAATGTATTCATTGAAGGTAATGGCATTCCTCTGAATAATAGTTATATTACCACATTAAGGTTACAAATTATATCTCTGAGATAGCAAAGGGCTTGAAAGATGTCATTGAATTGTCAGAAACTTTTTATGAGGGAGCTCTGGAACAGTCTATAGGGTATGCTTTCGATAATTAATGGTAATAGCATTACTATTTACTAAAATTACTGTGAAGAATTAATTTTAAGTACTTATATGCAGTAAGGTAGGGAGGTTCTCTGCTTAATAACTGAGCTCAGGCATATATTTCAAGTCCAGTTACTAGAATCCACAAATTCAATATTTTAGAAAGAAAAATTAAACTTAATTGGTGCTATGAATGTTTTCCTTCATTCAATATGGATTTATTGGGCATGAGCTATATAGACTTTGCCATCAGAGGAGGCTCAAAGCAATAACCCTCTCTAGAATTAATGAATATTTTTATTTTTTAGCTAAATTTCATATTTTTATCTTCCTGTTCAGTAGATTTTATTAGCAGAAGTGAGTATAGATAATGGTGCCCTAAGTCACCAACAAGGTGAGATCAAAGTACTGGGGAGCATATGAACACATATGTCATTAATTGAACACATTTGTCATTCATTGCTAACCACTATGTGAAGATGACTTTTAAAATACTTCTTATCCTTCCCCACTGTGGTTCTGTGGATCCAAGAACACAGAGTAACTTGGATGTTCAAAGTAGGAAAGGTTTGCATAATAGGTACTCAGTTCAGCATAACTAAGATAAAATTAGCCACAAAGATCTAGATTCTCTAGTTACTGGCACCACCAGGGTTTTATAACCATCATTACCCATGATCATTTCATACGAAACTACAATAATAGGTGTGGTGACACATCTGAGGTCTCCTCCTATATTAGTGTGGCGGGACACATCAGATGTGTCACCAACAGAGAACAGGCATGGTCAGACCAAATTCAGCGGCCACTTTCCCCCTCATTCTCATTTGTTTTCTCTAGTTCCCCAGATGTTTTAGTTTTTCTAATTATTACCCACAGAATTTTTTAATATTGCTTTTTTTGCTTTGTGTTTATTTCTACTTTTTACAATTTTTTTGTAAAAGTTGCATGTTAACCATTATTTAAAGAGTTCATTTAACAGCATGGAGGTTTGCTTCAAAGATTTGATAGAAATCTTTAAAAATGGGATTTTTTTTTTCTCATTTAAGTCTTACTTCAACAACTTCACTGATTTTAGATTTCTCTGACAAACATAGTTGAGGTATCAAAACCCAGACATGTTGTTAATAGCTTTTTCTTGAAGTCATTTAGAATGTAAGACTTTCTGCCCTGCTATTTCAAATTGCCCAACTTAGGAATAAGATGAGTCTATGTACATGTTTACAATCCCCACTTCCTTGCTCCCTACCTCCCCTTCCCAAGAAGAGAATTAAATTAAAGAAGTCTCTTTGCTTCAGGGGCGGTAGACAGCAATGAAGTCTGGGACTGTAAACAGTCTATACAAGGAGAACTCACATTGTCCTCTGAAACTGATATACTTAAGCTCTCCTATTTTCTAGGACCCTATCAGAGATACTTCTGTCACAATGTTTGTAGTAAATTAATGAATTAATGATGATTTTCTTTGTTGCTTTGTTTGGGCAGAGCCTTTCAAAAAAAGATTTTTCTGGGAGATAACTGTAGTACTTTTTCTTATTCTTTATAAGATAAACACACATACACACGCACACACACAGAGAGAGAAAGAGAGAGAGAGAGAGAAGCAACCTAGTGTGCAAGCAGTATACTTAAAAACCATTTTCATTTTCTCCTGTTATAGGAAACTGTAAGTCTGTAAGTCTTTCCGTTGAAAAAAATATTTGTTACATCATAGAATTTAAGAAACTGGGAGTGATCTGAGATATTATCCTGTCTAACCTTCATTTTATAGATAAAGCAAATGAAACCCTGGGAAGAGAAGTGTAGGGTCACAAATATTTTGCTGTTCCTTCTGTTTATAAATGTAGTATCACCGCTCCCCTCTCCTGTGTCTGGGCAGGCTCTGTAACTGGTTTGACCAATAGAATACAAATGACAGCTTCTACTTCCTAGTTCTTGCTTGCATTTGGGACTTCTCATTTCAGAACCCAACCACTATGCTGTGAAAAGCTGAACTACATAAGGCCCTATATTGCTGCAGCTGTCAACAACCACAGCTAAGCCCCCAGCTGGCAGTTAACATGCACTTTCAGTCATGTGACTATGCCATGTAGCATGTCCAGACTAGGCAAACCCTTGGCAGATTCCATCTCCAGCCAGTATCTGACACCAATCACATGAGAAACCTTAAGCAAAAATTGCCCGGCTTTTCCTGGTCAACCCATAGATTAGTGAGAGATAACAAATAGTTGCTTTAAGCCACTAAATTTCAGGATGGTTTGTTACATAGTAAAAGCTCACTGGAAATGAAAGTGTCTTAGATCAAAGCTTCTAAGCAATACCAGAGTAAAAACCAGAACTCAAATATCACCCCAAACCTAATATAATCTCATCATAATGTGTTAAGGTAATATGTCAAGTTAAATGAGATCCAGTTTCAATCTCCCAATAGTTCATAATTCCAAAAGATTTTACTGTTTCAAAATTCACAAGGAATGCATAATTTCCAAACTTCTTAAACTTTAAAACAAATTCTTAGAGCTACGTCTACATAACAGTAAACTACCATTTAGTACAAGGTAACATTCCTAAGTTTCCTTGAAAGTAGTGTCTTAGTAAAGTGCCATGAAAGAAAAAGAGATAAGCTGATTTGGGGAAAGCTCTTGTTTAAATTAAATTAAAAAGATCTCTTTGCTTCAGGATTTTTCAAGAATGTAAATTTTCCAAGCAGAGCTATAGATAGTATTTATTTTCTTAAAATTATATGACCAAAGTACCCTTCTTCATCGAAAAACTAAACTGAGAAATAGGAAGAGGAATTCAATTTTGTCAGCATAAACCAAGTTTTGCTTTCAGAGGATTTCATAAAAAGAAGTTGTTTTCACAATTTGGTGTGTCTTCAGCTTAGAGAACACATTTTTAGATAACACTTTTATGACTGTCAGGGACTATGCTTAGTTATGTCTTTCACAATCTGTTCCCATTGCTTTCCTCCCTTACTTTTAACATTCTTTTGTGTGTAAAGCTAATAAATCTTTCTGGAATGTGTAGATGAAGGTATAAAAGTGGATACATAATAAATAATTTAATTAATTAAAAATTATCCTGTAATGTTTTATTAATAATGTCAATGACTATGAATAGGCTTAAAGGTTTTTGAGTCAACCCTTCATTTAGTTTAATAACCTGGGAATTAGCTCCAACTCTAATTAGCTTGGTTTGGGTTTTGTATCTTTATTTACATCTAAGGCCAACTGAAATTGTAACACTTGCTGAACCTAACAGGGTTCTTGGGAAATTCAAAGGAAATTTCAGAGTTGGAGGTAGAACGGTTTTGGACTGCACAAATTGTAGTAATCATGTATTCATCCGCCCCTTTCATTTTCTAGTTCTGGAGATTGAGATCCATAAAGAGAGTCTGTAGCCACATTGGAAACCTCCTTCCCCCGGATCCAAATTAAAGATGTTAAGAAAGCGCCCTTTTTCAGTAGATGTTATATTGAATGATGTGATTCTAATTCACATGCTGATTGTAAGAAGTTTTACAAGCATCTGGGCCACAAAAACTTATTTCTCCACAGAATTCATGGCTGGTATAGGAAAGTGAAGCAACCAAAACATTCAATAACCTGTAGGGCATGGGCATGGACAACCAGAGTAGACACCAGCCATAAACAATGGGTGCAGCCATGCTGATGAGGATGAACCATACTGAATATCAGCTGAGCTCTATGGATCTAGTAAATCACATTTCTCTGTTCTTGCCGCTGGTTTGTGGCCTTGTGAATACTGTCATCTTATTCCTATTAGAATTTCTTCCATTCAGGCTGTCTCTTAAAATATACTTGTGGTACTGATATTCATAATACAGGTATGGATCAACTTACGACCTACGCAGCTTACGACCATTCGACTTTATGACCACAATCGCTAGCCACGACTGCTCCGCATCTGGCAGCGCAAACGTTGCCCAGCTGGGCGGACGACAGTGCAGACCAGCTTCCGGCAGCACTACCATCTCCGCGTGCACCATTTCAACTGTTATCCCAGACTCGGTACAGCAATTGGTGTTTTGTGTCTTGGATATTTATCATCAAACCCCTCCCAATAAACTTCTTATACATTTCGAAGCAATAGACCCAAACATCGAACGATTTGCAAGGATTGAACGGATGGTGCACGATGTGTTTCGTCCGTATCGTGAAATTTATGAAGAAAAAAAGAAACATACAATTCAGACAAAGTTCACCATGTTTATGAAAAAACCAACTCTGGTAATGCCAACTGCTGCCTCAGATGACGACATCAACCATCCGCAGCCAAGCACCAGCGGCCAATAAAATGTTTCGTACATGTTTATATATTTTGATGTGTTTTGCAATTGGGAAAATGTTTCCTATGGTATTTTTTACACCTGTATTTTGTATTTTTGTATGCACCTGTATTTTGTAATTTTGTATGTTTTGCAAATATTAAACCAGTTGTACTGGTAATGCAGTGTTTTACTTAAACCTGACAAATGTAAAAATAAGAAACAAAATGGTGTAGAGATGATACAAATGGCATAAAATGAACAAAGAAAATTATGATATATAACAATAATGAAAGAAAATTATGATAAAATATGACTTAAAGATTTTTATAACATCATTTCACAGTACTGTACATATAGCCTACTCAACTTACGACCAAATCGTGTTATGACCGGTCTGTCGGAACCAATCGTGGTCGTAAGTCGAGCACTAGCTGTACAATAAATTCTGTTATCTCTCTTCTGGGAATCTATCAGCACTTCACAACTCCTTCAGTAATATGCTATCCTGCTCCAAAAAGCATGGTGCATTCCCATGTCTCTAGTTTCCAAGCAGAGGGAATAATCGTTTTATTGTCTCCTTTTGCCCCTATGGGGACATGAGCCAATTCACTACCCCTATTTACTTATTCATGGATCTCTCTATCCTGTATATCTTATATTCTTATTCAGTAGTCATGTCACATATTTAAATACGATCTGAAAGGCTGACAGAGTAACGCAGCTAAGAAAAGATGGTAGAGAAACAATAAAATGATATGAGATAGAGTATTTGATACTTTTAAGTCAGAATGGGAAGAAAATATTTGTAAGGATAAAACAATATATCTGCATTTTGGAGTATACTTGTACTTCCCCAATAAAACTTTTGCTTGGTTTACAAAAAAAAAAAAAAATCTGCATTTAGCTTGGTTTACAAAAAAATAAATAAATAAATCTGCATTTAGCCAGTTCCTTTGTGAAGCTCTGATAAAATATGCATAAAAAAAGACAAGCCAATGGGGAGTAATCTATACATCTGGACATATACGCCTTAATAGTACCTTGGCCAGATCCTACTGTATTTGTAACATGGTGTCAAAAGTTTTTATTTGGGTGCAATTCAACCATAAATGGAGAATGGGAGCCTCATCCTCCTGGACTTCAGTGAGTTACAGTTTTAGCATGCTTACCTCTACAAGCCTGCTGGTGTGTTCATGAAATATCGCAGCATATTCTTTTATTTCCTTTTCCCGGCCATTCTTAGCAGCTTCAATGAGAACCAAAAGTGGGACTGTCGTATCCAAGAAAGAGTCTGACACATGATCTATAATAGCCTTGCGGAGCTGAGAAAAAATGAAAAATTTAGGTTTTTTTTTTTCCCAAGAAATAGTTCATGGTATTTCCTTTTCTTACAATCTCAGCAGTTAGTTATACACCTCATTTTATTCAGTTTTTGTACAATTCCTAAAATCACAATCCTTAAGGGTATATAAGAATGTCCCTTAAGAAACTAAAAAACAAAATATCCACGTGAAAAAAAAAATCATCTAGCAGTAGTTCCTTTCAACTCAAAAGTAATTTTTCTTAAGTTGTATTTAACCAGAAGTCAGATTTAAAATGGTAATACTTTCTTTTCTGTTCGAAGAAATTGTGCTATTAGAATGTTTATGCATGTGTACAAATAACATTGTACATCTTGTATTTTCATAATTATAAATTATAAAATGTTGTCTACCTTGTTGGAGGAATTAATGATAAATTTTGATTAGCTAAATTGTAGACTTCATGGTAATTAAGCCAAGTTAGATCACCGATTATGCCAGTTGATAACAGATTAATAGAGCAAGAAGAATAATAAATGAGTTTGATGTCCAATTTTCCCCATTTGCATTAATTGTTCTTGCCCTCACACATTAAATTATTAAACAACTATAATATTCTGCTACAATTAGTTCTTTTAAATTAGATTACATGTAAGCTTATTAATGACAATTAGGTAATTACTCAGCAGATATTTTCTGAGATTTAAAACTGCATTGAAAAATTAATTCATTGTATTTATATAATATTGAATCTTTAAAGATCATAGTATCAGGCTGGGTGCAGTGGTTCATGCCTGTAATCCCAGCATTTTGGGAGGCCGAGGCAGACCAATCACAAGGTCAGGAGTTTAAGACAAATCTGGCCAACATGGTGAAACCCTGTCTCTACTAAAAATACAAAAATTAGCTGGGCATAATGGCAGGCGCCTGTAATCCCAGCTACTTGGGAGGCTAAGGCAGGAGAATTGCTTGAACACAGGAGGCTGAAGTTGCAGTGAGCCGAGATCATACCACTGCACTCCAGTCCGGGTGACTAAGTGAGACTCTGTCTCAAAACAAACAAACAAACAAACAAAAGATCATAATATCCTGAAATGTTTCATTAACAATGTCAATGATTGTGAACGGGCCCAAAGGTTTTTGAGTCAACCTCTGATTTAGTTTAATAAACCCTGTACAATAAAACAAAAAAGAGAAATAGCTATCAGATAGAAAAATGTAATTTTTGTGTGAAAATTATATTTTAGAGCATTTTTTAAACCAATAGACAGCCTAGTTTTAGATTACTTGAGAATGAATAGTAATACATTTTCAGAGAGCTGAATGATACAGTTACATGGAAAGTACTGTCCTCTATAATGATCATAGAATAATAAATCCATTAAATAATTACAGGTTTCTGGAAGAAAAATACCTCTGCCCAAAATACTGAGCTTGCTCAGAAGCACTGTGAAATCTTCTAACTATCAACAATTTAAGAAAGGCTTCAGGAAGATCCACAAGAAAGGATTCTGCTTAGTATACAGAAAGACAAATTACTAGTGGCAATTAATTAATATTTGTTGAGCACTTATTAGGACAGAGCATAGAGTGCTAAGGGGTTACAAGGCAAAGGGAAGATCTTAAGTGAATGAATAATGTGTTTGCTGTCTACAGGAAGTAGACCAGGGAAGTCAGGCAAGAGGTCACAAGTTTTTTTGAGGTGGGAACTACAGGTTGGGTAAGTTTGAGGTGGGAACTACAGGTTGGGTCACAAGTTTTTTTGAGGTGGGAACTACAGGAAGAGAAAAATAGAGATTCCTTCTAATTTCTCAGAGTGGGGGCATTTTTTAATGATTACCCTCTCCTTGATTCTTTTCTTCTCTCATTCATAACTGGGACATGTAGAAGGAAAGCTCAGATGAAATCTACACTACAGATATGACGTGAAGAGCCAGCCTATGGGAACTAAGTCAAGTGAAGAGTGTGGATGAGACCATATAGAGTGAGGAGACCCACGAAGGACTTCTTAGGAAACACTACCATTTACAGGAGTCATGCAGATTAAAGAGGAGGGCCTAAAAAGAGACTGAGATAATAGCCAAGAAACAGAGACAAATGATCAACAACTAAAAGACAACCTTTGAAATATGTCTCTGTAGTTATCCTATCAAACACAACTATAACATTCATGTCATGGATTTGTTAAATCTTCTCTTCTGTGTAAATTATTTGCTCGATTCAGTAAATGTTCCTGGAAACTGTTTCCTCACCTTTCTACCAAGAGAAAGGTATTGAAGGAAATGTCAAGATGGAAATTCATGGTTCCTTATAATCCAGTAGAAGAGCGAGTATTACAATAATGCATTAAGTATCATTATATATATCATATTAGTACATTAAACATGAAAACAATGAAAAACCCAGAGACTGACAGCAAACAAGTTTAGAATCAAATTTTAAAGATAAGTTAAATTTAAAAGAAAAAAAAAGGAAAGAGACTTGCCCATTGGGCTTGACTACTAAGAGGCTATTGATAAACTTGGTAAGATTAGTTTCGGTGGAAAAGTTGGGGCAGGAGTCCGATCGCTATGGTTTGAAGGGTGAGTGAGAGATAAGGCAGTAAAGACAGTGAGTATAAACTCCTTTTTAAAATAATATGATTGTGACATGAAGAAGCAAAACTTGGTATTTGCTACTCTGAGATACATGTTTAAAGAGTGACTGTTTTTCATGTAAAAGACTCCGCTATAATTTCCCATCTGCAATTATATCCAAAAAGTCTTATTACTCCCCTTTGCTTTTCTGGAAATACATATTGATTTATTGCCCAAGCAAGAATGAGAGGTGAAAAGCAACTATTGTTTCACATTGTACCAACCTTTGTAATCTTTTTGTCTCACGACAGAGGGAAATATCCAGAAATCAGTGACTTGTGTTGGACATGAATGAAACCTTTAGGAGCTAGCACATGGTCAGAAGCAGGGAGGTATGTCTCCACTAAAATCATCTTAACCCATGCAAAAACAAAGCATAACTAATTCAGCCAACCACAATATTCTCACCAGTCCCTGTCTAACTTTCTGGTTCATGATCCCTTACCTTCGCTATTATGAACTACATTACAGACGTTTGGTGCCTTATAGCTCATCCCCTGGATCTATCTCTGATTTCAGCTTTTGCTGGGGGCGACAGTTCCACGTCCTCTGAAGACAATCCATGCTCCTTGTGTGCATTCCTTGTGTCTCTTTTTTATGCTGTCTCAGGACCTGTTCCAAGTTTACGTGGAATTCTCAACCCAGCATAAACACTGCCTGAAAGTTCTTCAGAGTCCGCACCACTGAGGGAAACCTTCAACCTTATGGGGATAGGAGCTACCACATAAAATTCCTAGCCTCCATCCATTAGCCAGACAATTCTGGGAAACATTCTGTTAGTTCTCAGAGCTCCTCAAGTTCTTATTGCCTACAGCAGCATATCATTTCCTCTTTCCCTGCCTTGCTTTTCAGGTTCTATTACACTTGCTTCCAGGAATCACCTCCTAAATAAACGACCTGCACTAAGGCCCTAGTTTTAGGCACTGCTTTCAGGAAAACCCATATAAAACAGGTACCTTTTTCTGGTGTTAATATTGTTGGATTATGCGCCAAGTAGGAGACTCCATTGTCTTACGTAAACTACTCATTGCTGATTATACTGTACTACCTCAGCTCTGTATATCACTGGGGTTTGTTCTGCCATACCCTAAATTATACTCACTGTAAAAGGGGAATTATTATGAAATAGGACTAGAAATCTAGATAGGGACAAGATGTAAAAGGTCTAGAATGTTACACTAAGCAATTTTCTTTATATGTTCTTACATATTCATATGGGATTGTTTTCATTAAATTGTACAGTCATATATACCTAAATATAATACCAAAGTAGCCTCTATCTTATTTATTTCCATATTGTTTTCCTGCTCAGTGGTACAATGCATTCCTTTCAGTTGGGTGACATACAAAAAGTTTAAAGAAGAATCCAATATGCCAATGTAGAAATAGAAGCCACAGCACTAAAATCTGAAGCTAGTGGGAGCCCAATAGGAATTACAGGTACACACTTTCAATAAATACCTGTTTGTGGCCAGGCATGAAAGATGTTAGAACAAAACCAAACTGAGGTGCTTTTCATCTTTTCTCACTACAGTTTAATAAAAGGCTTCGAGACATCAATTTTTCTATTTCCTACTGATGTAAGTGGTTTGGGATCTCAAAATAATATATATCTCTACAATTGAAACCCAAAAGTGAAAGCCCTGTGTGAAATGTCTAAAAAAGCCCCACCATTCCCACCAAATACAGGAATAGAAAGAATGAAATTATGAGGGAAAGGGAATAGAAAGAGGAAAAAGTATTTCAGAAAGAAATTATCCTCAGGGAAATAGAAAAACACATTTAAAGTATTTTAAATTAAAATATTTATTAAAATGTTAAATACTGTTAATGTATTAACAGTATTTAAAATACATTAACAGTATTTAAATACATTAACAGTATTTAACATTTTAATAAATATTTTAAATTAAAAGCCATTTTAATTTAAATCAAATAGCAAAATGTGATTTTCAAAGCTCGTCTAACAGGAATTAAATCAACTAATAATTATTTCACTGTGTATGTCCTATGTCAGTTTAGTGAAACTTGCCTTTTGTGGATACACAATATTATTTGATGATGAGGATGATGACCAGGAGGTATTAAGCCTACATATTTCTTTCTGAGTGGTGAGCTAGTATTATGCAACATGGAGGAGAGATGGAACTAACAATTCAGAAACTCAGCAACTAAAGAAGTAATCAAGTTTTGTTTTGTCTGTTTTCATCAAAATCCCATTTTATTTGACACAGTTCATCTTTACTTTGGCATTTATGAAATAAAAAACATTTTTTAATATACACAAATAAAAAGTTTAACCTGCCTTTAGTAAAATGACATATATTTTTACTATCCATAATACAATAGAAATAAAATATATTTGTTGCTTAATTTTTTAAAATAAAGTAAAGGATGTTTAAA
This sequence comes from Sapajus apella, assembly GCF_009761245.1. Classification (NCBI taxonomy): domain Eukaryota; kingdom Metazoa; phylum Chordata; class Mammalia; order Primates; family Cebidae; genus Sapajus; species Sapajus apella. The sequence continues at coordinate 8,621,537 of NW_022437018.1, forward strand.
AAGTCTTCCTCCTCTTATTGAGAGAGTTGCAATAGGTATGCAGTTTTCAAATGAATGATGGAAAAGGAGGCTAAAGAAAGAAGAGAATTTAATTTTCAAAAAGGATTTAAAACAAATGATAAGAAAGAAAAGAATTTGTGATGATAAAATCAGTGATTTAGGCACTGGCGAGTTCTGAAAGTGAGTAGGCCACATACGGGCTGGGGTTGGATGAACCTGTGCTAGAACTGTGTCTCTATCACTTACCTGGGTGATGTCTGCTGGTAACTCATTTTGGGTGACAGAGATAACAATATCATGGCATTAGTTACTGTTTTAGGTGAAAAAAAGTAAATAATGTGTAATAAATATGCTGGCTAGAGAGCTTTGGAAAGCATTCAGTAAATGAGAGATGTCATCACTATCATTATAAGGACTTAAAATGCAGTGGGAAGAAAACTCATTGCAAAAGAACAAAATACAAGAAGAATATAATGATTGCTACAATACAAGTGCACAAGCTATCAGTGTTCCAGGAAGAAAAAGATCCATTCCAGCTTGTGAAAACAGCAAAGGTTTCGTGGAAGCAATAACATTTACACTCCTCTGAAAGTAGTTGCTTAAGTGTTGGGGGTGTGTGTAAGGGGACTGAGTGGAGAAGCCATCAAGCTGTAGAAGTCATACGTGCAAAGATGCAAGTGTGTTTGAGCAGGAGGTGATGCAAATTCTGGTAAATAACAAATAGACTCTTGTCAGAAAATGGGGTGATGTGTTGGTGTGATGAGGAGGAGACAACACTGAGAAGGAAAGCTGAAGGAAAAGGAACATTACGAATAATGGAGATTAAGTCAGGGCCAAATCACAGAGAACCTAGAACACCATGTAAGAACATTTGTCTTAGTTCTCTAGTAAAACAGGCAAAAAATCACAGAGGAAGAAGGTTGAAAGAAATAAATACTCGCCTCCTAGAATATTCCATCTCGATTATCCTCAAATCTATAATTTGCTGCTTCTTCTCAGATATTTCTAAGCAATCGCTGTCATTCCTCATGGAAGAAGTCCAATCATCCTCTGAACCAAAGCTAACATGTTACTGAGTTACTGACAGAAAAGCCACAGTTAAGAAAGGGGATAGGATGAATGGGCAGGAAAACGGGCTCTGCTTATTTTTTACTAATTTTTTTTTAAAAGAGAAAACCAGTTCTAAAGCAAATGATGAACATTAAATACTCCAAAGAAAAACACTTTAAGGGCAATGCTTTCTCTTTACTGTGAGAAGAACTATATGTGAGATGCTTAAAACAACTGTTGGATAAACTTCGCAAGAATAAGAAGTGGAGATAATTTATGTGGCTGTTTTAATTAACTGTGATTTCTACCAAAAGTGTAAACATCAGGATGAAAAATAAAGTACTTGGGGGAGGATAAGTGAGGATAATGTAAAAGAATCATAGCAACTAACTTCGTCAAAATGGAAGATCATGGAGGAGTTCAAAGATAGCTTCTAACAATTCCATCCATTCCTGTATACAAATATTTCTCCTACAAGAGACAGAGCTTCTCCCTGCTCCTGTTGAACTAGGACAGGGTGTTTGACTGTCTTGACTTATAGAACATGAAGGAAATAGCTTTCTCTGACTTTGGACCTAAGACACTAAGAATGCCTGTTAGCTTCCATCTCCGTTTTCTTGGCAACTTGAAACACCATGTAAGAAATCTAGGCTGGGCACGGTGGCTCTCTCCTGTAATCCCAGCACTTTGGGAGGCCAAGGTGGGTGGATCATAAGGTCAGGAGGTTAAGACCATCCTGACCAACATGGTGAAATCCCATCTCTACTAAAAATACCAAAAATTAACTGGGTGTGGTGGTGTGTGCCTGTAGTCCCCGCTACTTAGGAGGCTGGGGCAAGGGAATCATTTGAACTCAGGAGCCAGAGGCTGCAGTGAGCCGAGATCACATTACTGCACTCCAGCCTGGTGACAGAGTGGGACTCCATCTTTAAAAAAAAAAAAGAAAAAGAAATTTAGGCTACCCTGCAAGAGATTGAAGGGTCTCTTTAGGGAGGGTCCCTAAAACATTAGGCACTATATGGAAAGAGGGAACAGGAAGAAGCATTGAGGTTCCAAAAGTCAAGTCCCAAATCTAGCCACAGTTGCCATTTGACTGCCACTATGTGAAAAACCACAAGTGAAAACAGTACAGAATATGGCCCTGCAGATACTCAGCCAACCCAAGGCATCGTGAGATACAAATATGGTTGCTGTTGGTTGTGGTGGTTTGTTAAACACTGGTAGAAACAATGGAGATGTTAACCTGTGAAACCATACGGAATGTTAATACCTTCAGAGCACAGCAGTTTTCTAACGATGGAAGTATCTCCTTACTATGAAGAACAGTATCAGTAATCCCCAATGCTATTTCTATGTCTCACTGATGGTAGTGAGGTGGAAACACAAGTAGGATTGCAAGATAAAATACAAGATGCTCAGTTACATTTGAATTTCAGATGAACAGCTTTTTAAATATAAGTATGTACCATACAATATTTGGGACATAATTATACAAAACCATGTTTGTTGTTCATCTGAAATTCAAATTTAACTGGGTGCCTTGTGCTTTTATTTGCTAAATCTGGTAATTCCACACACAAGTAATTGCATTTTCTTGACTTTATTTAGAAAAATAATAATTCTAAAAACCTTGGAGATATAAATGTAGATTAGCTCTTTATGTATAATGTTGTTGAAGACATTACAGAGGGAAAAGACATGAACGAGAAACACAATCGTTGATAGCTCATAGAAACAACTTTTCTGAGTCCTACGTGAAGCAGATGGGGTAGAAATCCTGAAGAAGACGGAGAATAGAGATCATTCCACAAAGCGGAAGGATGGCTCTGAGGATATAAACTTCTGTGTCCTGATACAGGTCCTGACTCAGTGCCCCATCCTCATAGGCAGGACACCTCACCACACTGGCCTGCTTTCTCATTTGCATCATAAGACAGGTTGTGCTAAGTTCCTTCTGACTCTTACATTCCATGATTATAAGTGTTAATGATAGAAACAGAATTCACATTAAAGCCATAAAGTTGAGAAACTGAGATTTTCACAGATGTGAAAATTATGTTTTTATGCAGCTATTATTAACTGGTTGGAGATCCCTATTTATTTCATTTCCAAGTCTCCTTCTGAATTAAAAGATTGTTCAGCCATTTTACTAAATCTGGCCATTAAAATACACTAATATATTGCATTAAAAGCTTATAGTTGAATAGCTTTTTGCCCCTTTTGATGAGTTAATGATGACCAAGTTAAAGTTGTGCATGAGAAAGAACCCTGGTTATTAAACAGAGGAAAGGAATGAAGAGCAAATATCTTTGAAAATAGCTAAGTCTTCCTATTACTGGAGAAATGTTTAACTTGTGGCATAATACTAGACTTCTAAATTGTTTAATGAAGTTCTTTCTAATCCCGTGTTCCTGATGACCTAAGGTTAAAAAAAAAAGCCTTAACTTATACAAAAACTAATTTTTGAAGTATCCTGAAAAAAAAAATGGAAGGAGGGTTTGATAGGCTCTCTGAATTACTTACTAGTTAAGCATTTGGATATAAGCATTTAGATGATAAATTCTCATGTAATAGAATCAATTTATCAACGTTCCCTAAAAACAAGCTATGGATCAGGAACTTATATGAATTTTAGTGATTCCTTACAACCCTATTGCAAATTGTTAATTTCATCTTATAGGTTCAAGGAAGCTCAGAGAGATGAAATTTGTACCCAAGATCTCATAACCAATGAGGACAGAACCAGGATTTGAATGTAATTTTGTCTGATAAGGCACACATTCTTCCTTCTACTTTATGTTGGCCACAAAAACATCTGAGGTATGAATATATAACGGAAAGTAGATATTTACTGTTCTCTTTCTCATTCTAAATTAATTTGAAAGACAAAACAAGAAGTAAATATGCCTGCAATGAGTAACAGTTTCATTTGGCAAGTATGTTTCTGTCTCCATATCTCCCTCTTCCCTCACCTGTCTGCGAAGGTCCCTTGTCTTCTTACACATGTTGTCTAAAGCAGCATTCAGGGTATTACTCCTTTCTTTTTTTCCAGTCTGCAAAGAAGAAAAAAATGACATAAGCAATGGTATCAGTTAATCTTTATCACTTAGAAATTTGCTTTCTGAATTTCCTGAAAATAACAGCTTGAAATTCAAGAATAGGTTTCAAAACTGCTGTATTATATATGATTCATGAGCATTTCGCTTAAGACTAAGTAGGATGGTGATTAAAGCTCACGTTATTTTCATGTTTAAGCTTCTGTAATATTTCCGATACAGAGTTACGTTGTATTCGGTGTGACAGTAGGCAAAACATTATCTTCATGAAACTCTGATCTTCGTTTTTTACAAGTCAAATCTTAAATCACTAAGCATGCAATTAGCTTAAAAGCATTAGATGCCCAATTTGTCAACTTCTGTGGGAGTTTTTGAAGTCATTTCTACGGTGTATTGTGTAAGTTATGCAGAACCATATTGGAGTTTTGCTAAACACTAAATAAAATATGCAGTGCAAATTCATACAATTTGCAAAAGTTGACCACAATTTTAGCTGACAATATTCCAAGAACAAATTGTTTTAAGTAAGAACTGGACGCTGTTTTTGGCTCTTTCAGATAATTTGTACAACACCTTTTTATTCTTTAAGCAGAACAGCTCTCTGTTATATCCTTAACCTAAATCTTTAGGCTATTAAGCACATAGAGAGTCACCTTGGTTGGTATTTTCTACATATTATTTTTGTGGGAGACAACTGGATTAAATCTAATCATACTTTTTTCAGTGATATCTCATATAAAAGAGATTGGAAAAAATCATTATGTGATTCACCTCTAAGAAAATTGCTGCTATTTAAATTAATAAACTGAAAAGGGCTCTTGAGAGGAGACCTTGAAAATCAGGAAGGCAAGTTTAAGCAGCTGATAACTGAAGGAGCTTACATTGCGAACTCAATGAAAAAGGACACTGAGGCCAAGTATAAACCACGAAGCAGCATGTTTGACCCTTTCCTCAATGACTAAACTCACGCATAAACCCATACTCTCCAGTGGACTCCTTAACAAGAAATTAAAACACTGTCTATACTCTGTCTTAACCTACTTTTTAGTCTTATGAGCTGCCATAGCCTCTCAAGTACTCTCCTTTACAGTAGCAATATTCCTATGCTTTTCTGTCTGTTCTCCTCTGTTCTTACACGTAATGTACATTTGACTTCAGGGAGCATCTTCTGAAGTCCTATCAATTCTTCACCAGTTTCCAGATGGAGTTCTTCCAACAACCTTGTTCAAAAGTAAGCTCTCACCTTTCCTTTTTCCAATAGCATTTTGAGCATTTTTCAATATACTCATTTTATTTATGTGCATGTACGTCACTCTTAACGATACTGTTAGAATCTTGATATTAGCAAATATATCTTAAATTTTGTCTATTCCTGATAGTAACTTACATAGAACTTATTGAAGAGTTGAATACTTGATAAATATAAATGAACAACTTAATTCAAAACACAATTAGAGGCCTACCATTTTCCACAAAGATGTCATTCTAGAGACTCTGAAGGAGATTTTAGCATTTAGCTCTCAAAGCAGAGCTAAAGTTCTCTCTGAGGTGAGGTTGCTGGTATATACCTCAACCTCAGGTCAACCTATATTTTTCCAGCAGCAGTGTCACTGATATTTAAGGTGTGAAAAATAACCATCATTGGAGATCATTCTATACACTGCAAGGTATTTGGCACGCATAAACCCAGGTGTGCTAAATTCCAATACCAAATCGGATGCACTGTAACAGCCATAAGTTGGCACCGTATATGTCCAGCTACCTCCTATAGGGAGACAGAGTAGAAGGCCACTAAGTCTTTACCATGTTTTAGTTTCGTATAAAGAGAGTGTGGAATGTGTACATGTTGGAAACGGTGTCTAGTGAAGAGAGAAGAAAAAGGAAACAAGAGAGATTTGGTTAGGTTATTTCTATGAGCACTAATAATATTCTGAATATCAGAGCAATAGCAGCAATTACACAGATCAAAGTTGTGGCTACCTTCACAGCTCCTATCCAGCATTCTCTGTGCTAGCAGTGAAGAATTATGAAGGGTTAACTCATGACTATACAGGACAATAGCATAAACAGATACACAATGAGCTATGAGACAGTTTCTAATTTTACCCAAAGAACCCAGCCCTTATTCTCTAGTTTTATGCAGTGCTTGCTCTTGGTCGTATCGCTTTCCACTTCATGAAAGCAGAGACAATAAAAAAGGGGCAGAAGTGGGACAGAGACCTCCTACACATGCACACACACGAGCACACACACACAATCAGGTATAATATCAGAGACTCCTGTTGTGTTGGCTGTAAAAACCCACTAGCTTCTGTGGGTGTGATTCATCAGAAGAACTAAAAGATGTCAGCCTTCTCAGAGCTAGCAGCAGAAGCATACCAAACTTTAAATAAAGGATGACAGGAGGTGACAGCACACAGAGATTCAATAAGGACTATAAAAATTATTCCCTAATTTCTGTCCAGAGCTTAACCCTAGTTTAAAATATTTCACTGGATCAAAGACATTTCGTTCTCTAGGTAATAATAACAGTCCCTCTCATGACACGAAGTTTAAAGGTCTCCCTTCTTGCGTTTTGCTCACCTGATGCATTATCCCCCACCACAATCACCTTTCTTCTTTTTCACCTCCAGCTTTTTATTGGATCCTTGCTCGATTTATCTAGATTTATTTGGCTTCAGTCAAGCCACTTTATGCCTCTTTATTCCCTTTGCATAGCATAAAAATAAATAAGGCAAGGAGAAATAGCCCCATCCAGCTTAAAGACTCTCATTCCTTCTTTTTTCAAAGCCTTAACAAATCATCAAGCAATGAGCTAGGACTAAAGGTGAATTCTGTGTTCTGAGGCAAGAGATGGAAAGGGCAGGATATTAAAACACAACTGCGAATAACACTCAGAACCTGCCTATAACCCAAGAGCTCAGAAAAGAGACTGCCCCTTAAAGGGATTCTTAAAAGGAGCCATCATTAAGTCAGCAAATCCCTGCTAATGGAAAAAGCACCACTTACAGTGGAGTGTCAGGCAGAGAGACCTGAGAACACATGGCAAAGGTCAGCACTGTATAGAGAAAGCAGTCACATTCTTCTGTAAACAAACTGCAAAGAAAGACTTTATAGAAAAAAAAAAAAAAAATTCTGGGTTGGGCATGGTGGTTCACACCTATAATCCCAGAACTTTGGGAGGCATAGGTGGGTGGATCACCTGAGGTCAGGAGTTCAAGGCCAGCCTGACCAACATGTGAAACCCTGTCTCTACTAAAAATATAAAACAATTAGCCAGGCACAGTGGCAGGCACCTGTAATCCCAGCTACTCAAAAGGCAAAAGCAGGAGAATCACTTGAACCCGGGAGGTGGAGGTTGCAGCAAGCCGGGATTGTGCCATTGCACTCCAGCCTGGGCAACAAGAATGAAACTCTGTGTCAGGAAAAAAAAAAAAAAAATTCAGAGAATGGATTTCATTCAATGAAATTGTATTAAAATTATTACCTGTTATAAATACTGTCCTAATGCGATCCAGGCTAATTATACTTGTATAATCTTAACTAGGAGTCTCTCCATCAATTGTGCCTCGTCATCGATCCCAAATAACCCACAATCAATTGCGCTGTCTCTTGTGGTTCCCTTAAAGCTGTCCACACATTTGGAGAAAGTCTCTCGAATTATCTTAATCTCAGTGTTTCTAATCATCTGCTTCCTGTTGAGGCTCTGCAAGGAAGAACTTCTTAACACTGTGTTGTCCGATATAGAAAACACAGTGTTACATGTGGTAATTTAAATTTAGTGTAAATTAATTAATATTAAATGACATTAAAAATTTAGTTCCTTACTTCCTTAATTTAAATGTGCCTAGTGGCTATTGTATTGTACACCACAGTCATAGCGCATTTCCATCATTACAGGAAGATCTATTAGATAGTGTTGTTCTAAAACATACATTTCCTTGTTTATTCAAATATCTAATGAGTTTCTACTTTTATGCCAGTCATCTTTTAATTAGATAAAAGCAAAATAACTGATCAACATGGTGAAACTCTAGCTCTACTAAAAATACAAAAATTAGCTGGACTTGGTGTTACATGCCTGTAATCCTAGCTACTTGGGAGGCTGAGGCAGAAGAATTACTTGAACCTGGGAGGCAGAGGTTGCAGTGAGCCGAGATCATGCCACTGCACTCCATCCAGCCTGGGCCGCAGAGCAAGACTGCGTCTCAAAAAAATAAATAAATAAAAATAAAATAAAATAGTAAATAAGAAATAGACAACCAAAAACTCCCAACCCTGAAGGGGCTTAATCCCTAGTGGAGAAACATGAGGTCAAATTATGTCCCTTCTTTGCTCTAAAAGCCTTCACTCTACCCCTACTGATGAAATTAAGAACAAAGTCTCGATCACTGTGTTCAAAGCCTCCTATAATCTACTTCCATATTTACTTGTCAACCACTAGTGAGACATCTTAATAGGTCTTTTGTATTCTCTGCAATATGATTACAACTCAAGAACTCTGCCTGTATAAATACCTCTCTTTTCACTTCCTGTCTCCTACTTTTCTGGTTATGGACCTCTTGTTATCTTTCTCTCTTTTTTTTGAGACAGAGTTTTACTCTGTTGCCCAGGCTAGAGTACAGTGGTGCCATCTCAGCTCACTGCAACCTCTGCCTCCTGGGTTCAAGTGATTCTCTTGCCTTAGCCTCCTGAATAGCTGGGATTACAGGTGCCCACCACTACACCTGGCTAATTTTTTTTTGCACTTTTAGTATTTAGTAGAGATGGGGTTTCACCATGTTGGCCAGGCTGGTCTCGAACTCCTGACCTCAGGTGATCCACCTGCCTTGGCCTCCCAAAGTGCTGGGATTACAGGCATGAGCCACTGTGCCTGGCCTGGTTATGGACCTCTTTCAAGGTATAACTCAATTACTAAATTTTACATAGGGGCTTTGTTGATCTTATTTGCAATTAATGACTCTCTCCATTATACTTTCTTACAGTTCTTATACATCTTTTATAACACTTGGTTTAATAAATAGTTCAACATAGTCAACAAATCTTTATTACCTACTGTATGTCAGACACCATACTAAGAACTAGTGATATATTGGATCAAGTACTGCCTTTCAGGTGCACAAATCTAATGATACACACAAACACAGTAGTTTATGGAGGTACCTAGGGTAACACACGGATTGATGAGAACAGCACTCTCATTAATGATGAGGGGAAGATTCTTGAGTAGGTAAAAATGGAGTATTAAAGGATATATAAAAGTCAGCCAGGTGAAGAGAAGAGAAAAAACTTACCAGGGGTAGGGATAGCCTGAGCAAAGGTAAAGGTCCTTAAAGAATATTTGGTATTGATAAAAGTGCCAGGGGAAGTCTGATCCTGGAGGTCTTTACTTTACCAAGAAATGAGGTTGACCCTATACACAACTGAGAGTCACAGAAGTAAGCAAATGAATGATAGAATCAGACCATTATATCATACTGGCTGGAGACTGTACGAGACTGTACACTGGATCAGAGGAGATGACCAAAAGAAATAGAAGTGTTAAATGGTCAGGGTAATAATCCATAGAGAGATGAACAGTGTTGAAACCAATGCAGTGGCAGTCAGGATAAAGAAAAACAACAGACTTAAGGACTCTGTGAGTAATCTGAGTTGGTGGACGACTGGCAGATGCTGGCAGGTGAAGGAAAGAGAACAATCCTGGTTTCCAGCAGTAACAACCGGCTAGATGATGGAGCTGTGAACTGAAATGGTCATTTCAAGGAGAAAGCCAGGTCAACACAAGGATGACGATTTCAGTCTGAGAATTGCAGAAGGGCTCATAAACAGCTCACTTCATTAGTATTTGTCCTATGCTTAATAACTTACCTGCATGCATCTTTCTCACTAGACTGTATGATCCTTGAAATAGGAAAACCTCTTACATACATTTGGTCCATCAGAGCATCTAGCACAGTGCTTTGCACATAGTAGGGGCTCAACAGTTATTTGTTAAATAAATAGAGAAATGGAAGACTGGATAAGGTTTTGGCAAATCCCATTACATTTCTGAGCCTTAATATCCAAACTCATAAAATGAATGTTTGTCCCAAATTGTTTCTATATTCCTTTCTAACTTTAAAATTCTATGAAAGGGCCATGTTCTCTAAAAAGAAGAATTATAGAATAATATGTTACTTTTATTGCACAATATCTTGCATAAACAGCCATTGAAAATATGTCAAAACATGTGTGTACGAAGCTGAAAAACAAAGCAGGCGTTTGAAATAGGCAGGCCGTGGTGCTCACCCCAGTACACTGTGAAGGCTCAAACACTAAGAGATGCGGTTTAAAGCAAATAAACGTTTATCTAATTCATAGTCAAAGGAAAATCAGTGCAGAGGAGCCCTGTGTGAAATTTAAACAGCAGGAAATTTTTGTTGTTGTTGTTATGTTTTGTTTTTGTTTTGTAAATGTGTGCCATTTTATTCAATCTTTTAAAATGATGCATTTTTCTTTAAATGGGAAATCTTTATTTCATGGTAAAGTTGAAATATGATACCCTTAAACTTAGTTCTTCTCTAAAGAAATCTCTCAAAAAATATTTTATGCTTAACACAGCACAGCCACAGATTCTAGTCTAGATTTTTCAGGCATGAAAGACACACAAACAGACAAACGTTAAGAAAAATGAAATCTCTCCTTCTAGAGTACCACTGTACTGAATGGGTATGTCAGGAAGACACCTGATGGGGCATGCTAAATGATCTTTTAGAAATAAGGTCTGCAATATGAAAATAAAACTCAAACAAGCCAAAAATTAACTCTGAGTTTTAAAGTGAGGTTTTTAAAAATTAACCATATGAGTGGAACGATTTAGCTAGCAGAAGCAGCAGGATGAAGACTACAAAACTCTTGAACTTTTGTATTGTTTTGGAAAGTAACATGCCACGCTCATGTAGGTGCCTGCTGGAGTAGGTCTGGAAGTCAGTGAGGGGGAAGCAACATTTTGTCAAATATGTACCACATATAATAAGCGCTTTACAGGTATTGTCTCAACTGCAGTTCACAATAACTCTACACATGTTTGTATGAAGTTCAGTAAATTTAAGTATCTTGCCTCAGGAGGGCACACACTAAGTTGTGAGTTAGGCAGACCTGAGTCCCATCTCTGACTTCAGCCACCATACCAGGACAACTTGAAGGCACTGTAACTTAAACTCAGTACATCTACTATGTAAGCTTTATAAAAAGTATTTCTAAAATATAATGAGCAGAATATAAGTTTGTAGAGCCAGTTGAAATTGTGTTTGAATCAGCTCCATCACTTGACAGCTTTATGTCTTTGAACAAGTGACTTAATCCTCAAAGTCTTAGTTTCTTTGCCTATAAAATGGAGATAATATAAAAACTATATTACAAAGTTATTGGAAGGAATAAAAGGATAAAGAATATACAAGGTCTGGCAAATAGTGAGGGCTCAAGAAATGGTAGCAGTTATTATTAGACATATCATTGGTGTTACCAATGTCACACTTGGGTTTCTTGAACTAAACCAACTGGCTGATTTCCCTGTGATTTTTCAAACACGAACCTTGTCCTGGAATGCCCTTGTTGCTTCCTGTTCACCAGAAAAATTCTTAATTCGTAATCTGAGGCTCAGCTCAACTGCCTCATTCTCTATCACCTTTGCTGACTCTCCTCAACTTCACTATAAAAGTTAAAAATTACAAATCCTCTCATTTGTTTTCTTCATTAACCTCTTTATATATTTCTACCATATCTATGAGACTTTTTGTTGTCATTTATTTATACTCTGCCTCATCTTTTGCATTGACAACTCTTAAATCTGTAATTTGTATCTTCTGTAATACCTGAAACTTAATTAATAGATGTGGATAAAATGAATATATGAAGAATAGTTAACCATACTTCTATTTATAAGTAATATTCAAGCTATATTATTAATACATTCAGTGTTAGTATTTTTAACAAAAATAATATCCATCCTATTTGTTATCAAATATTTATTAAGTCAGTGTTTTTATTCAAAGACTTTTATTATTACCTATAAGTAGTACAATATAAACTTGGTATGAGTTTAAAATCTAACCTGGGGATCAGAAAATGGGGTTTTTTTAAATAAGCAATCTTGTTGGCCTTGACTAGGATGAATCACCTCTCTTGTCCTTGGTCTCAAATGTCCTTAGCACGTATAAAAGGAAGCCATTGCACTAAATCATCTTAAGGGTCCCTCTGAACTCTAATAGTGTGTGGCGTTAGAATTCTTTGTTGGTATCTAGTCTAGCAAGCAGCTAATCAAGTACTGAGAACACAACACTCCAGCTTGTTGCCTGTGTTCTCAGACGAGAGGCACTCATGCCAGAATACAGAATTTCAACTGATATTCACCAAATATGAAATAAATATTCATGGCTTTGCACTACAAAAAGAAAATCAAATCATTTTTCTGGAGATGTTACTCACAGAGATCAGTATAAACTATAACTTTCTCTTTTAAAGGTGTTTCTATGAACAATCAATCATACAAATATGTAAGTGCAGATGAAAAGATCCATCCCCGCAACCAATAGGTAAATTTGAAAGAGGTGGAAGAGTCAGGAGTAACCCAACACTTTGTTTTCTAAAATCACTGGCTCTTTTAATATTGTTATTTCAGGCTACTATATTTTGTGACAATTTGCCTCAATCCCTGCCTCCCATTTTTCCTCTCTTCCTGTTAGAAGTCTCATCCTCTACTCAAGACTAGCAAACTGTGGAATCAACAATGTTCTTAATCTAGAGAAATTTAAGATATGGAGTCTATTAATTTGAGTGATTCAGCATTAAATTAAACTTGCTATAACCTCTGCTCCAATGAGTTTCAGATCTTTCTAGCGCCTAGGTTAATAGCTGTTCTTATAAATCATACTATGGTTACTATTAAATGAAGGGAATACATTCAAAATTGAAAGATTTTGCATAGGTTTAGGGCAGGATCAAAATATATTATATATTTTAAAAGTTCCTAAGTACTACTGTATATAATAAAAATACAGCAAGAGAGATAATCAAGGTATTTATCCATAGAACTGCCTTCTGTATAAGAGTTTTTATTTATTATTTATTATTTATTATTTTTATTTTTTGAGACACTATCTCACTCAGTCACCCAGGCTAGAGTGCAGTTGCATGATCTCAGCTCACTTCAACCTCTGCCTCCTGGGTTCAAGCGATTTTCCTCCCTTGGCTTCCCAAGTAGCTGGGATTACAGGCGAATGCCACCACACCCAGCTAATTTATTTGTATTTTTAGTAGAGATGGGGTTTCACCATGTTGGACCGGCTAGTCTTGAACTCCTGACCTCATGATCCAGCCTCCCAAAGTGTGGAAATTACAGACATGAGCCACTGCACCCAACTGTGTTTTTATTTTTTATGTTGAAGTTTTTGTCATTTTTCTGTGGAATGATGGTGTTGTTTACTGGTAATGTTTAATAGTTTTATTTGATATAAGAAATTAATAGAAAAACTTCTGTCAGTCTCACAAGTGTGTTATGTGTGTGTTCATGTGTATGTATTCTCGTTGTTGTTGTTTCTAATGTGTTTAAATCAATATATAAAATAAGAAATCTGCCTAATCTTGCAACCAAATTGATTGAATCAGCCAGTGTTAGTGTGTAAACAGATCTTTCAAATTTCTGTGCTTTTGAAACTGAACTTCTTTTTCAGCTTGTCAGAACATTTTATATCAATGGCATTGCTTTTAAAATAACATTTATGTTAAACTGCTATTAAAAGTTGGTATAATAGTGGAATCAGAAAGAGATGCTTCAAATCTTGGTTCTAAGACTTATTAACAAGGTGACCACAGGCCAGTTATATAAGGTATGCTACATTTTCTTCATTTATAGGATAAGGTTGATAATACTTGTTTTTGAGGTTGTTATGAGAATTAAATGAGGTAATTTACATATAGCATATAGAGCAGTATCTGATATTTAATAAATTATATTATTAGCAATAAAAGTAATAGTAAGATAATTGAGAATAGAGAACATAAACTATTTTATTCATTGCTATATTTCCAATAGTATTTGGACATAATAGGTGCTCAATATTTAATCTGAATGAATTTTTAAAGAGTCTTTGAATGAATGATTGAACATATGAAACATGAACAGATTTGTTTGAGGAGGGTTTGCTTATGGTCATCAGAAAGATTGTAGATTCTTATTACACATAATGTTGAGACCGTGAATATAGTATACTCTTTAAGACAGTCAGTATAGATGAAATATAGATATCCAGGCCAAAGTTCACAAATCTCCAATATCAATTAATTATTAAATTGCACATTATGTCTTTACTGATATTTTAATTCCAAAACTTTTTTACTGAGTCACCATCAGAGGATCTGGAATAAGATCTGGCTCATTCTAGAAATCCTTTTGATTTTGTGATGCCTGACCCAGCAGCCAGCTTTAGAAAAGTGCCTACCCCTGAAGAAAACAGCTGTGATGCTAATATAAAAGCATCTGTAAGAAACTGGAGAAATGCAGTCTTTTATGCTGTCAATTATACTGTGAGCTCCTATGGCAAAGACTTTGCCTATAATGTTCAAAACCACTACCAGAGTCTAATAAGCAATGATATAGCGTAATACACATAGGCCAAATAAATTATTTTCTCTCTTTTAAATAGAATCATTGTTTCCTGGCATTTTTTTCTGTCTCTACAATGTTTTTGGAGGTAGAGAACCAGAACACCACTGATCTTGTAAAAATTTTATTTTCTGTCACTCCTCTAGTTTCTTAAGTCTAATTCCTACTCTGCTTCCTAAGCCAGGTTTTCATAGTTTAATAATACTCTGTATGTCAAACTTCAGCCAACAGTGGGCCTTATGGAGTTTGAATAATAGACTGTCAAACAAAGTATTTCCATAGTCTGAACATATGAAACAGAATAGATAGACTTCCGCAATCCTGTTTCATGTTCACAGTGAACTGTAATCTGTGTCTTGCAGACACATTTATTTTTAACACCATAAGAATACAATGGATGTATTCTTTGCTGATTAACATAAATATTTTCTATCATTTCTTTCCTCAATTAGCAATTTCAATGTTCATAACGTGAAGCGTTTCATATTCTAAAGCATGTAAGAAAGTTAAAATCTCCACTTTAAAGAAACTTGGCACATAAAAGTTTTTCCTTCAAGATAAATTAGTAAGTATGCATAAAATTAGTAGGATGCATAATATATTCTTTTATAGCAAGTCCTCTTAGCCTACTGAAAACATTATTTGCTATAACAGTTGATTTGTGCAGACATCTTAAATTTTTAAAAATCTCATAAACAGGGTCTAAGTTACATACAGTCAGAAGAAATACAGATCTATATAGTATAACGTGAGAGGCACCAATGGCTTCTACTCAAAGATATTCTCTTCCTTTTTTCTTCCACTGCCAGATTCTAATATTTGAAAACCTCCATCAAATATTTGAAAATTTCCATTTCTATTTCATTGAAAAATGTTAGCTGTAACTAAAGAAACAAGATACACATAGGGCATTCCTCACTTATTTGCCAGATCAGGATAATGATTTTCAAAAGAAATAATCAAAAACCAAAACCCACTACTTGGCTCTGAATGAAACCTCACATCCGTAATAAAGGTGTAAAGGTCAAAATATGTGGAGATTAGGGAAGGTTTATTGGAGAGGGTTTATATGAAGAATGTGGAATTCCCATTCTCCTTCCTATTTCCTCACTCCATAGCATAGTAGGAGAGACTTAAATGGAACATTTAAAAGCAGAGTCCCTAGCAGCTGAGGTTCAGTGAGCAACTGTGAATTCTCTCCCAAGAAATGCAACTAGTGAAAGGAGATTGGCTACTTGCTGATGAATAAGCAGAAGTGAATGAATTCCAATATTTAGGCATTTTTTGTGGTCCAGATAGGGACTTATGCTAAAGAGAGCTGATCTGGGGTCATCTTGTTTTTGTTTGCTTGTTTGCTTAAGACTATTGCTTAGATCAGTAAATAGAGAAAAGCTACAAGGAGTTATAGAAAGATCTGGATTTCATAAATAAGCAGTCAACTGCAGAAGAAGATATCACTCACATTAAGTGAGCTGCATGCAGGTCAGATGCAGACCTCCAAGTAACCCTCAAAATCACCTATGATATCAACTTGACTGGGTTAAAAGATACCTAGATAACTCATTAAAAAAAAATAACAACACTATTTCTGTGTATGTCTGTGTGGGCGTTTTCAGAATAAATTAGCATTTGGATAAGTATATCCCATAAAGAATAAAGTGCCCTCACCCAGGTGGACAGGCATCATCTAATCTGTTGAGAACCTAGAGAGAACCAAAAGGCAGAGTAAGAACAATTTTGCTCTCTCTTCTCCAGCTGGGACATGTTTCTTCTCCAGCCCTCAGAGCTCTCCAGGTTCTCAGGCTTTTGACATCAGGACTTATGCCAGCACCCTCCCTCAACCCCCAACCTAGTCTCAAGCCTCTGGCCTTGAACTAGGAGTTACTCCATTGGCTCCCCTGGCTCTCAAGCCCTCAGATGGGGACTGAATTACACCAATGACTTCCCGAGTTCTCCAGCTTGCAGAGAGCAGATCATGATACATCCTCACCTTTATAATCACATAAGCCATTCCCATAATAAATCTCCTCATATATTTATCTATGTATCTTACTGGTTCCATTTCTCTGGAGTTTCTTGGCTAATACTTTGCCTGTGCCAAATTTTTTTCATTGGCCCCTCTAGATCCACTCACCACCTTTATTGATTATATACATATATATTATATATATGTATATAATGTATAATATATATATATATATATATATAATTGCACTTTAGGTTCTGGGGTATATGTGCAAAACATGTAGGATTGTTGCACAGGTACATATGTGGCAATGTGGTTTGCTGCCTCCATCTCCGTCATCTATATATGGCATTTCTCCCCATAGTATCCCTCCCTAACCTCCCTACCCCTGCGCTATCACTCCCCTATTCCCCCACAACAGACCCCAGTGTGTGATGCTCCCCCTCCCTGTGTCCATATATTCTCATTGTTCAATATCCGCCTATGAGTGAGAACATGTGGTGTATGTTTTTCTGTTCTTGTGTCAGTTTGCTGAGAATGACGGTTTCCAGATTCATCCATGTGCCTACAAAGGACATGAGCTCATCGTTTTTTTATGGCTGCATACTATTCCATGGTGTATATTTGCCACATTTTCCTTGTCCAGTCTATCACCTATGGGCATTTGAGTTCCTTCCAGGTCTTTGCTATTGTAAACAGTGCTGCAATGAACATTCGTGTGCATGTGTCTTTATAATAGAATGGTTTATAATCCTTTGGATATATACCCAGTAATGAGATTGCTGGGTCAAACGGAATTTCTATTTCTAGGTCCTTGAGGAATCGCCACACTGTCTTCCACAATGGTCGAACTAATTTACACTCCCACCAACAGTGCAAAAGTGTTCCTATTTCTCCACATCCTCTCCAGCATCTGTTGTCTCCAGATTTTTTAATGATCGCCATTCTAACTGGCATGAGGTGGTATTTCAATGTGGTTTTGATTTGCATTTCTCTAATGACCAGTGATGATGAGCATTTTTTCATGTTTGTTGGCCTCATAAATGCCTTCTTTTGTAAAGTGTCTATTCATATCCTTTGCCCACTTTTGAATGGGTTTGTTTTTTTCTTGTAAATCTGTTTTAGTTCTTTTTGTAGATTCTGGATATCAGCCCTTTGTCAGATGGGTAGATTGCAAAAATTTTTTCCCATTCTGTTTGTTGCTGGTTCACTCTAATGATTGTTTCTTTTGCTGTACGGAAGCTCTGGAGTTTAATTAGATCCCATTTGTCTATTTTGGCTTTTGTTGCCAATTCTTTTGGTGTTTTGGTCATGAAGTCCTTGCCTATGCCTATGTCCTGAATGGTTTTGCCTAGGTTTTCTTCGAGGGTTTTTATGGCGTTAGGCCTTATGTTTAAGTCTTTAATCCCTCTGGAGTTAATTTTAGTGTAAGGTGTCAGGAAGGGGTCCACTGTGCTTTCTGCACATGGCTAGCCAGTTTTCTCAACACTATTTATTAAACAGGGAATCATTTCACCATTGCTTGTTTTCATCATGTTTGTCAAAGATCAGATGGTAGTAGATGTGTGATATTACCTCTGAGGCCTCTACTCTGTTGCATTGGTCTATATCTCTGTTTTGGTATGAGTACCATGCTGTTTTGATTACTGTAGTCTTGTAGTATAGTTTGAAGTCAGGTAGCATGATGCCTTTAGCTTTGTTCTTTTTGCTTAGAATTGTCTTAGCTACGTGGGCTCTCCTTTGGTTCCATATGAAGTTTAAGGTGGTTTTTTCAAGTTCTGTGAAGAGGGTCATAGGTAGCTTGATGAGAATAGTGTTGAATCTATAAATTACTTTGGGCAGTGTGGCCATTTTCACAATATTGATTCTTCCTAACCATGGGCATGGAATGTTTTTCCATCTGTTTATGTCCTCTCTTATTTCCTTGAGCAGTGGTTTGTAGTTCTCCTTGAAGATGTCCTTTACATCCTTTGTTAGTTATATTCCTATGTATTTTATTCTCTTTGTAGCAATTGTGAATGGCAGTTTTTTCTTCATTTGGCTCTCGTTAAGTCTGTTATTGGTGTATAGGAATGCTTGTGATTTCTGCACATTGATTTTGTATCCTGAGACTTTTCTGAAGTTGCTTATCAGTTTCAGGAGATTTTGGGCTGAGATGATGGGGTCTTCTAAATATACAATCATGTCATCTGCAAATAGAGAAATTTGACTTTCTCCTTTTCTGATTGAATACCCTTTATTTCTTTTTCTTGTCTGATTGCTCTGGTTGGCACTTCCAATACTATATTGAATAGGAATGGTGAAAGAGGGCATGCTTGTCTAGTGCCAGATATCAAAGGGAACGCTTCCAGTTTTTGCCCATTGAGTATGTTATTGGCTGTGGGTTTGTTGTAATTATCTTTTATTGTCTGGAGATATGTTCTGTCAATATCCAGTTTATTGTGGGTTTTTAGCCTAAAGGGCTGTTGAATTTTGTTGAAGGCCTTCTCTGCATCTATTGAGATGATGATATAGTTTTTTTTTTCTTTGGTTCTGTTTACGTGGTGGATTACATTTATAGACTTGCTTATGTTAAACCAGCCTTGCATCCCCAGGATAAAGCCTACTTGATCCTGATGGATAAGTTTTTTGATGTGTTGTTGCAATAAGTTTGCCAGTATTTGATTTAAGATTTTTGCATCTATTTTTATCATGGATATTGGCCTGAAGTTTTCTTTTTTTGTTGTGTCTCTGCCAGGTTTTAGTATCACGATGATGTTGGTCTCATAAAATGATTTGGGAAGGAATTCCTCTTTTTGGATTGTTTGGAATAGTTTCAGAAGTAGTAGTACCAACTCCTCTTTGTATGTCTGGTAGAATTCAGCTGTGAACCCATCTGGACCTGGGCTTTTTTTGGTTGGTAGGCTATTAATTGGTGCCTCAACTTCAGCCCTTGTTTTTGGTCTATTCAGGGTTTCAACTTCTTCCTGGTTTAGGCTTGAGAGAGTGCAAGTGTCTAGGAATTTATCCATTTTTTCCTGGTTTACTGGTTTATGTGCATAGAGTTTTTTGTAGTATTCTCTGATGGTAGTTTGCATTTCTGTGGAATCAGTGGCGATATCCCCGTTATCTTTTTTTATTGCATCTATTTGATTCTTCTCTCTTTTCTTTTTTATTAGTCTGGCCACAGGTCTATTTTGTTGATCTTTTCAAAAAACAGATCCTGGATTTATTGATTTTTTGAAGGGTTTTTTGTGTCTCTATCTACTTCAGTTCTGCTCTAATCTTAGTTATTTCTTGTCTTCTGCTAGATTTTGAGGGTTTTTTTTTATCTTGCTACTCTAGCTCTTTCAATTTTGATGATAGGGTGTTGATTTTAGACCTTTCCTTGCTTCTCATGTGGACATTTATTGCTATAAATTTTCCTCTAGACACTGTTTTAAATGTGTCCCAGAGATTCTGGTACATTGTGTCTTTGTCCTCCTTAGTTTCAAAGAACATCTTTATTTCTGCCTTCATTTCACTGTTTATCCAGTCAACATTCAAAAGCCAGTTGTTCAGTTTCTGTGAGCTTATGTGGTTCTGAATTAGTTTCTTAATCCTGAGTTCTAATTTGATTGCACTGTTGTCTGAGAGACTGTTATGATTTCTGTTCTTTTGCATTTGTTGAGGAGTGATTTACTTAGAATTATGTCATCAATTTTATAATAGGTGTGATGTGGTGCTGACAAGAATGTATATTCTGGGTATTTGGGGTGGAGAGTTCTGTATATGTCTATTAGGATTGCTTGGTCCTGATCTGAGTTCAAGTCCTGGATATGCTTGTTAATTTTCTGTCTCGTTGATCTGTCTCATATTGACAGTGGAGTGTGAAAGTCTCCCACTATTATTGTGTGAGAGTCTAAGTCTCTTTGTAGGTTGTTAAGAACTTGCTTTATGTTTCTGGGTGCTCCTGTGCTGGGTGTGTATATATTTACAATCATTAGCTCTTCTTGTTGCATTGGTCCTTTTCCCATTATGTAATGCCCTTCCTTGTCTCTTTTGCTCTTTGTTGGCTTAAAGTCTATTTTATAAGAGACTACAATTGCAACTCCTGCATTATTTTGTGCTCTATTTGCTTGGTAAATCTTTCTCCATCCCTTTGTTTTAGGCCTATGTGTGTCCTTGCACATGAGATGGGTTTCCTGAATGCAGCACATTGACGGTTTTTTACTTTTTATCCAATTTGCCAGTCTGTGTCTTTTGATTGGGGCATTTAGTCCATTTACATTTAATATTGTCATATGTGAATTTGATCCTGCCATTTTGATGCTAGCTGGTTGTTTTGCCCATTAGTTGATGCCGTTTCTTCATTGTGTTGATGCTTTTTACCATTTGGTAAGTTTTTGGAGTGGCTGGTACTGGTTGTTCCTTTCTATGTTTAGTGCTTCTTTCAGGAGCTCTTGTAAGGCAGGCCTGCTGGTGACAAAATCTCTCAGCAATTCCTTGTTCATAAAGGATTTTATTTCTCCTTTGCTTCTGAAGCTTAGTTTGGCTGGATATGAAATTCTAGGTTGAAAGTTATTTTCTTTAAAGATGTTGAATATTTGCCCCCACTCCCTTCTGGCTTGTAGGGTTTTTGCCAAGAGATCCACTGTGAGTCTGATAAGCTTCCCTTTATGGGTAACCTGACCTTTCTCTCTGGCTGCCCTTAGCATTTTTTCATTCATTTCAACCCTGGTGAATCTGATGACTGTGTGCCTTGGGGTTGCTCTTCTTGAGGAATATCTTCGTGGTGTTCTCTGTATTTCCTGGACTTGAATATTGGCCTGCCTTGCTAGGTTGGGGAAGTTCTCCTGGATAATATCTTGAAGAGTGTTTTCCAGCTTGGATTCATTCTCTCTGTCTCATTCAGGTACACATATCAAATGTAGATTAG
>NW_022437018.1:8643157-8730362 GCF_009761245.1 Sapajus apella
TGCTTGGAGGCTTTGTTTATTTCTTTTCACTCTTTTTTCTCTAATCTGGCCTTCTAGTTTTAGTTCATTGAGTTGATCTTCAATCTCTGATATCCTTTCTTCTGCTTGGCTGATTCAGCTATTGAAACTTGTGTATGCTTCGTGAAGTTCTCATGTTCTGTTTTTCAGCTCCATTAAGTCATTTATATTGTTCTCTAAGCTGTTTATTCTCGTTAGCATTTCATCAAACCTTTTTTCAAGGTTCTTAGTTTCTGTGCATTGGTTTAGAACATGTTCTTTTAGCTCAGAGAAGTTTGTTATTACCCATCTTCTGAAGCCTGTTTCTGTCAATTCATCAGACTCATTCTCCATCCAGTTTTGTTCTATTGCTGGTAAGGAGTTGTGATCCCTTAGAGGAGGAGAGGTGTTCTGGTTTTTGGTGATTTCATCATTTTTGCGCTGGTTTCTTACCCTCTTTGTGGATTTATCTACCTGTGGTCTTTGTAGTTGGTGACTTTCAGATGGGGTGTCTGAGTGGCTGCTCTTTTTGTTGATGATGAAGTTATTTCTTTCTGTCTTTTAGTTTTCCTTCTAACAGTCAGGCCCCTCTGCTGTACAACTGCTGTAGGTCCACTCCAGACCCTGCTTGCCTGGGGATCACCTGTGGTGGCTACAGAACAGTAAGGATTGCTGCGGGTTTCTTCTTCTGTTATCTTCATCCTAGAAGGTTACCTGCCAGATTTCAGCCTGAGCTTTCCTTTATGAGGTGAGTCTTTGGATATATGGGGGTCAGGGAGCTGCTTGAGGAGACAGTCTGACCCTTTTAGGAGCTCAGGTGCTGAGCTGTGAGCTCCGTTGTTCTGTTCAGAGCTGCTGGACAGGTACATTTATGTCTGCTGTGGTGGAACTCATAACTGCCTTTCTTTCCAGGTGCTCTGTCCTGGGAAGGTGGGGCTTTATTTATTAAAGTTCCTGATGTGTTCCTGCCTTTTTTCAGAGCTGCCCTGCCCAGTAAGGAGGTAGCCTAGTCACAGTCTGCCAGCAGAGGCATTGCTGAGCTGCCGTGGGCTCTGCTCAGCTGCTGTGTGAACTTCCTTGTGGTTTTGTTTATAGAGTATAGTTAGAACTGCCTTGGTAATAGTGGTCTGCCTCAGTAATGGCAGACTGCCTCGGTAGTGGTGGACTGCCTCGGTAATGGTGGACACCCTTCCCCCAATAGAGCTGGACTGCCCCAGGTCCAGTTGCACTTGCTGCAAAACTCTCCATCCAGAGCATTTCAGATTGCTGGTCTTTGTGGGGGTGGGACCCGCCAAGCCAGATCACCTGGCCCCGTTTCAGCCCCCTTTTTTTCAGTTGAATGGGCAGGTCTGTCTCTGAGGCATTCCAGGCGACAGTTGAAAGAGCTGCCCAGATTTGTGTAAGTTTTTGTGCAGAGACCTGCTGTGTCGGCTGAAACAGCTGTGCTAGAAACTCGCAGGGCTTTTCAGCCCGGGAATCTCCTGGTCTGTACGCAGTAATAACTCATTTGGAAATGTGGTGTTCACTCACCCTCTGCATTGCTCTCACTGGGAACTGCACTCCAGAGCTGTTCCTATTTGGCCATCTTGGATCCTTTCCATATATATATATATATATATATATGGATACACTCTCTGCCCCCAACCCCAGGTATCACAGAGATTGTTCCATGCTTTCAGATGGGTTTGGGCAAAGCAAGGCACAGCCAGGGAGGAGGAGAGTAGGGTTGAAATATTTATTTTCTGGTTGCCATTGCGGTTAGTTGCCATAAGTTGACTGTTTCAGTCTACTGAAGACCACAACTCCTGGCAGAAACCTTCTTCCTACAGCCACCCTCTCTTGTTCTATGACCCACTCTCTCCCCTTCATCCTACAGGCCTAGGAGTGGGCAGAGCTCCCTGTAGTTGCAGGCCTAGGGTCTTGCTCTATCCCTTGTTGATTCCCTCGAGCCTTGCTCATACCTATATAAATAGGCCCGTTAATACACTCTCCTCAAATTACCAGCTTAGGGCATGACTTTTTTTCTCTTTCTGGGACCCTAACTGATATAGGAAGTCCGTGAGAAAAGTCAACCTTCAACATCGTGGAGCTAGAAATAACTTTCATGTTCCCTTTACCCCTCCTTCCTCTTGCACCTACCCCAGAAAAGGGGAGAAAAATATAGAAAGGCCAATTAAGTTATCTTTCAACTGCCGGTTTTCTACCTACAATCGATCTAAGCTGTGGAAGATCAGCCCAAGTTAAACCAAGGTATAAGTTTTGATAGTTATATTCTAGTTATTGATTAGAAGACAGGGAGTGGCACATAAGACTGAAGATAACTAGAAAAGTTTGGGGGTTGATTGACTTTTCAACCAGGATGACGGGAATAATTTACCCAACTGTGTAAAACCAATAGGAAAAGAAACAAAAATGTAAAAGCTTCATTTTACCTGTTTTTTAAACATCTTAGTTTTTTTAGTTTTAAATTCCAAAAGCTACCTTGGAAACATCCCACATATTAAATATGTGCTATTGGGGGGAAAAACAGTAGAAAGAAGAGTTTGTTAAGAAATATGTAGAACATTCACCATTCTCAGAGGGCAGGCCTGAGAGTGGTGTTAGAGGCAGTTAAGCGGAAAGAAGGGCATGAAACAGAGGATGACCTAAGGGCAAAGTCCAACTCTACAGCGCTGTCCCAGACCCACCCAGAGCCCTGATCACAGGATGATGCAAATTTAAAATTCACCATGCAACTTCAAAGAAAATCCTTCTCTATTCAAAGTGATATTTCTAAGACTAATTCCAAGTATATCTTTCTAAGTTCCTTTTTTCCTGCGAAATACTGATGTTGAGAAAAAAAAAAATATTTAGTGAGTCATAGGGGAGGCGATTCCTAACTTTTCCACGTACTAAATGTGTGAACTTAAGCAAATCACACAGTTTCTATGGGTCTCAGTTTCCTCTTCTGTAAGATGGCATACAGAAACAGACATCTTGATGTCTCATTCATATCTGATCACTATGTACTAAATATTACTATTTGTGGTATTCATTGCCTCCTGGTGGTATTTCCCTACAAGGAAGAGCATTTTTACTTTACTCCCTAAGAGAAAATATTATTAGAGGAATATCTCCTAGTTCGTTGGTCTATCTGGGTAGGACAACTTACTTAGGGGGTGCGGTTGGACAGAAGTTGGGGATGACTTATTCACAGCCTTATCTCCACTGGGCTTTTCTCTTTCTCTTTCTGCCTTTGTCTCGCCCTCCTCTCCGGGAAGTGCTAAGCAAGTTATCTTTAATGTAGGGAGAAAGGAGTAGCAAGCCCTTTTATGATCAAGATATCCCCTTGTCTAGTTTTGTTAGTTCTAGTTCCTGTAGTCCGAAGGGGTGGAGGGGCAAGGCATAAGCCACACTAAAGCACAAAAGTAGGTAGAAATTGGTAGTAAAATATATTCTTATTTTCATTTCAACCAACAAGATTTAAAATGAAGTATCATTCTGGCTACAGCACATATAATAGATACATGTTCACCACATTCTTGCAAAAATGCAGATTTAGTGAGTGATTCTCCTATAATCAATGTGTAGAGATTTCTAAAGTCATTCAGGGAGCTTTAATTAATGCTATTGAACAGAGCCTAGAGAACACCCAGGTATCTGAGAGACAAAACTAAATACTGTCTACGCAAAAAAGAATCTATAAAGTAACCATTTGAAATGCACTTATGAAGCCGAAGCAGTTATTACCATTATTTTACTGTATTTTCAATAAAGGTATATGCTACCCTTCATCTTAAGTTTACAAGTCAAACTAGGAAACATCTGTGTTTCATTATTAATGAGAACTGAACAAAAATCAGTACATTTAACTTAATGATATCACCTGGTTTGATTCAGAGGGGTACAGAATCTTAAATGTTGGACTTTTATTTGTTTAATGACCACCGCCCTCCTTCCCAAGGGTCAACATTCCCCCTCACTGAGTGGGTGCAAACTGATCTACCCATCAGAAAAGATGGACATCTGGGGAGCCATAAACTCAGCCTCTCTGAGCAGGGTGATTTGGACAGGGTGCTATATATCAGTTCCAGGCGCCAGGGAGGGCTGATAAAGCGGCACAAAGCTCCCGATGCAGCACAGCCCAGTTGCAGGAGATTGCTGTGATGATAATCGCCAGAACAAACCATAAATTCTGGACTCAGAATTAGGAATGGCCTATAAACATCAAATAATGGGTGTCTAAATTGAAAATGAAACTATCTGTTGGCTGTAATATTTCTTGCAGTGTGGCTCAGAGAGCCAGTAACGTTGGAGACAAGCATGATCTTTTTCAATGTCTGCCGTTAGAAAGCTGAGGATATTAACTCCTCCTTCCATCAACCTCAGGGAAACAGAGCTAAATGAACTAGCTAGAAATCACAGGACATAAAATACAAATTTAACATTATGCAGCAAGAACATTACAGGTTAAAAAAAAAAAGAACAGAGAAATACAAGTACTGCATTGAAGAACCATACTAGCAAGCACTAAAGGAACAGGCTCAAATAGTTTACTCAGGACCCTTTCTCACTCACCCACATACTATAAAATGAAACTTGACTTTATTGTATCTGGTTTAAGGGGGTGTCAGTCAATTTCATGTGAATTTAGATTATACAACCACAGACATGACATTTGGGGATCCAGAATAACTGCAGATAGGTATTTGACGGATTTTTGGAGGCACTTTACTAATTAGGAAGAATCATGTCTAATGAGCATAGTTTTAGTTTGATAAGATCTTTTGTTAATAACAAGTGCGTTGTTACAAGTGTTACAGTATATAAAAAAATTTCTCCTCCTGCCTTTTTATAAATAAACATATTTTTGCTCTATCTGCTTACTAAACCTCAGTTCTTTTCATTATTATTATTATTATTATTACTATTATTTTGAGTCTCACTTTCGTCACCCAGGCTGTAGTGCAGTGGCACAGTCTCGGCTCACTACAACCTCTGCCTCCCGGGTTCAAGCAGTTCTCTTGCCTCAGCTTCCCGAGTAGCTGGAATTACAGGCAGGTGCCACCACATCTGGCTGATTTTTGTATTTTTGGTAGAGACAGGGTTTCTCCATGTTGGCCAGGCTGGTCTTGAACTCCTGACCTCAGATGATCCAATCGCTTTGGACTCCCTAAGTGCTGGGATTACAAGTGTGAGCCACCATGGCTGGCCACCTTTGTTCTTATCAAAAGAAATGAAAGTCAAGGTGTATAGATTAATGACATCTAATTTCATGAAAGTTTACCAAATTCATGAATTTACCGTTACTCATGCTAAATCAATGTATGCATACACTCCCATTTAACCAAAATCTTATTTTTTTTATAATAACTTGTGGAAGAACAGAAGACATTGATTCTTGTGGGTCCTAGGTACTGTAATTAATAGAATATTTTCCATGTGAGTATAGGCTGATAGTGTGTATGAAGCAGTTAAATAGTAATGTAAGGTAAGGATAGTGATATTCAAAATATTCAACAAACAGAAATGCCTGAGCACCAGCACTCCCTTGCACGGGCAAGGGGTATTTGGGAGCTAAGGGTAAGAAGATAGGATCTATTTGACTATCATCAATAGAAAAGTACGTATTTAAGAAATCAGTGATCAGATAAGGCAGGATGCTGAATGCTCAGTAGTACTCTCTCTGAGCAATTGCTGCTGAAGTGGTGAAGAGAAAAGATATTAAAATTGACACAGAGGACATGGAAGGCATAACTGGGTACTCTTTATAAAC
The DNA here is from genome assembly GCF_009761245.1 of Sapajus apella. Classification (NCBI taxonomy): domain Eukaryota; kingdom Metazoa; phylum Chordata; class Mammalia; order Primates; family Cebidae; genus Sapajus; species Sapajus apella. The sequence goes on from NW_022437018.1 coordinate 8,648,910, forward strand.
ATTGCGCCTCAATTAGGAGGTGTCTCAATGAGAAGAAAATCCCCTATCCTCAGGACCATGACCCTACATGCTGAAAACCCCCAAGTTAAAGAAAGCTAACAGACAAAAATATTATTTCTGACTGGGCGCGGTGGCTCACACTTGTAATCTCAGCACTTTGGGAGGCCCATGTGGGTGGATCACCTGAGGTCTGGAGTTCAAGACCAGCCTGGCCAACATGGTGAAACCTTGTCTCTACTAAAAAATACAAAAATTAGCCGGATGTGGTGGTATACATCTGTAATCCCAGCCACCTGTGAGACTGAGGCAGGAAAATTGCTTGAACCCGGGAGGCAAAGGTTGCGGTGAGCTGAGACTGCACTACTGCACTCCAGCCTGGGATACAGAAGGAGACTCTGTCTGAAAAAAATCATTTCTCATTTAACAAGTAAAGGTGCAGCCAATACATTGCAGATTATATGAGACAAAGGCTAAAGAGTCTCAATAATATAAACAATAGTAATATCAAATGTTAATGGTTTACTTATAATGTGCCAAGCCCTGGACTAAGTACTCTATAAACATCATTTTACTGAATGCTTTCAGTGGCCCCATTAATTACTAGTAATTGTATTTTTGTGGTATGCTGTAACTAATACAGAGTAAAATGTATATTATTCTCATCTTAGGGTACAGGATTGGTTATCCCAACCACATACTTTGTTTTTCCTAACAGAATTTGGACCAAAGAATATCTTTATGTTCAAACCAAACTCATGACCTTCCCACCAAAATGTGGATCCCCTCACTGCCAGCCACGAAGGGCCACAAGTCCAAAATCTAGAAGTTTCCCTGACTCCTTCTTGTCCCTCCAATTGTTCGACAAAATCTCTTATTTACTTCTAGAACCATTCACTTTTACCTTTACCATCACCATTACCTTATCTTTATTGCTTAAACTACTGTCATTATTCCCTATCAGACCTACCTGTTACTTTTTACCCTCCCAGTGTTCTAGCCAATGTCCCAGCCCACACTCTATAGCCAGTGTCATCTTAAAATAAACAATAAGAATTTCTCTTTGCATCATGCCCCTTTGTGTAAAACCCCTCTGTTTACAATATGCTCCTCTCTTTAAAACTCTATTTAAAGCCCACTAACAGTTTCCCTTTGAAGGAACTCAAATCCTTAACACATCCTAAAGTTCCTGCAGGATCTGGCCTCTGCCTAACCATCTCTCCGGCTCCATCTCAAGCCACCTCTTCTATTTACTCTTTGTGTTCCAACCATGATGGCTTTCCAGATACTTAAAAATGCTATTCCCTTCTCCACAGGGCTCTGGTCATACTGATCCCTCAGTTTGGAATTACTTTCCCATTCTTTACCTCCTATATTCTTGTCCTGGTTATTTCCCACTCATTCTTCCAATCTCAATTTCAATGCCACTTCTGCCAGAAAGCCTTCCCAAACTCAGCACTTACAAATGCTTAACACAGCTTGCAATGATAAATTCATTAATTGATGAATGCATCTCTCCACCAATAGATATGAAAATACTACCAGGGAAGAGGACTAAATCTGCTTTTCTTCACTGCTTCCCCACCCCCAGCAGGTAGCATATGCCAGGAAATCAGAGGCCTTAATAATTAAGTGCTGAATCAGTTAGTGAATTAATTGCTTGTATTTGTAAGAACACTGAGTATTTTTAGATGGGCCTCTTCACAATCAAGGTTTTCTTGTCAGAGTTAGCAGTAGTTTGTGAAAAAATACTATCTTATCAAAGCTCATTTCTATATGGTTGGGTTATATGCTATACTTATACACTATAATCTGTATACATTTAACTTGTACAACTGCAAAGTATATAAAATTTTATAGAAAAGATAGCATATCCGATGGGGGAATAACAACACTTCTACAGAACTGTTCTGTGAAATAATTTTAGTTTGGTTTATATACCGTGCTTATCCACTATAATCTGTATATGTTTAACTTGTACAACTACAAAGTATATAACATTTCACTGAAAAGATAGCGCACCCTATGAGAGAATAACAACACTTCTATATAACTATTTTGTAAAATAATTTTTAAAGATTCATAAATTATAAGTTGTGATGACAAATTTACCTAGAGAAACCATTTCATCAATTGCATAGCTTTAATATGCCATATGCTGATTTAAAATATCTTACTCTCTAAAAAATTATAACCTCCTTTAACATTTACCTTGTCAAAGAATTATTTTTTTTCTGAAAATGGGTAATCTACATTTCATCCGGTCTTGAGGTTAGAAAAGATAATAGAAGATAACAATTATTTGTAAGAACACTATCATCATGATGTCTACTAATATTCCTCATATTTTGTTATTTTCCATTTGTGATTCAGCATCAATAATTTAGATAAAGCATACTTTTTTAGTGTTCTAGAGTATTATTTCTCAAATATTAATTTGCATAAAAGAGTCTGTTAAAATGTAGATTCTAATTTTTTATGTCTAGGTGAGGCCTAAAATTCTCTATCACCAACAAGCTCCCAGGTGGTACTGACATAGCAGGTACCCAGACCACAGTTTGAGTAGAAAGGACGTTGAGTAAGTGGAATGCTCCAGTCTAAATCCAACACTGTTCAGATACCCAGCATTTTCTGTTCTTTTGCTTTTGGCTTTGAGTTCTGGCACACAAACATATACAATCCACTTAATGTTGCGAATGCCAAGAATCAAAAGTCAATTACCACTTGTCAACTTGTACAACCTTTCTGTTTTTAAAATGTCAAAATCTATGCTGGAATAGTAACTGTAATATTTGGGAAAATCATGGATGATATGATCAGGAGCAATTATAGTATTCTAAAACAAACTTCTAAAGATTGCCTTGTCACCTAAGTCTGGACAGGAGTTTGACTAAAAACTGCTGTATTTAGGTCATCACCTTTTCTAGAAGTTTACAAAGATGTTGAAGGGTTTTCAATTATGGCTTTTATTGGCCAGTAAAATATGGGAGACTAAAGAATCTTAGAAAATATGAACCGAAATCACTTTATTTTATAAATGTTGAAACTATGTCAGAAGTTTACCAAAATTAAATAGCTAGTTAATGATACAGCTAGTATGATAATTAGGTTTGTAATCTATTTGTGTTGGATGGCCAGTGGTAATCCATGGGTGTAGTGCGGTTTTTTTTTGGGGGGGGGGTGGTTTTTGTTTCATTTTTGTTTGCTGTTTTGAGACAGGGTCTTCACCCTGTCACCCAGACTGCAGTGCAATGGCATGATCACAACTCACTGCAGCCTTAACCTTCCCAGGCATAGGTGAGCCTCCCACCTCAGCCTCCTGAGTAGCTGGGACTACAGGTGCACATCACCACACCTAGATTTTTTTTTTTTCTGTTTTTTTGAAGAGATGGGCTTGTGTTATGTTGCCAGGCTGATCCTGAACTTCTGGGCTCAAGTGATCTGCCCACCTCAGCCTTCCAAAGTGCTAGGATTATAGGCATGAGCCACTGCAACTTTATATCCTGAAATTTCTACCATGAGACTAGCTTCCAATAATTTTTTGCTTAAAATAAACTTGTCTAAATAATACTATCTACTTGTACAGTGTCTATTATACACCAGGAACTATGCTATTCCTCTGTATGTATTTTATCTAGTTTAGCAGCCACTCTGAAGTTGAATATTATTATGTACCTTTGCAGTGAGATAAATTATAATGTTTTTGTAAATGGTAGAGTTCCTATTCATTACACTTTACTATACACTATATGTTTTAAATGTTTATAAGTATTTTTGTAACATTTTTTGAACTTGAGCTGTTATTGAGATGTCTCTTAAATAGGCTTATGACATCTGTTCCATTGTTGTGTCAGTACAGTCATAATTCTGCAACTACATAAAGAGCACTTCTATTTATTCCTTGTATTGGGATCACATCCTTGGCCCTTCTCTGTACTGGGATTATATCAAGCTTGGTTTTCTCATTAGATATTAGTCACAAATAAAACAATACAAAAGCAAATTTGGAATTTTGAGTCACTGAAGATCAAACTTTCCCACTCACCTTCTGCTGAGGCTTCCACTTAATTGCAGACTAGTATGTTCTAATACTAAGCATTTAAAATTAAATTACCTGGCCAGAAATAGTCCCTGAAAAGGCTGGTTAAAGCAGAGCTAAGGCATGGTTTAAACAGACACGGTGGAAACACGAAAAGAGAATTCAAAATGTGAGGAAGACCCCACAAAACTCGAATAAAATGCTTCAAACTGGGGGCCTTAAACAACCACCATCCTTCACTTAACAAGTTAGGAAAATGTCATGGGTAAAAATCAAGTACAGGAATATCTCAAAGATATTTGGGTTCAGTCCTGGACAAACACAGTAAAAGAAATATTGCAATAACGCAAGTCATGTAAATTTTTTGGTTTTTCAATGCATATAAAAGTTATGCTTACTCTATACTTTAGCCTCTTAAGTATGCAACAGCACTCTACTGTGCTATAGTGTCTTAAGTGTGCAACAGCATTATAGCTAAAAAATGTACATAGGTTAATTTAAAAATATTTATTACTAAAAAATGCAAATGGTCATATAAGCCTTCAGCAAGTCATAATCATTTTGCTGGTAGAGAGTCTTGCCTCAATGTTGATGGCTGCTCACTGATCAGGTGGGCGGATCACAAGGTCAGGAGATGGAGACCAACCTGGACAACATGGTGAAACCCTGTCTCTACTAAAATTACAAAAATTATCTTGGTGTGGTGGTGTGCACCTGTAGCCCCTGCTACTGAAGAGGCTGAGGCAGGAGGATAGCTTGAACCCACGAGGTGGCGGTTGCAGTGAGTGGAGATGGAGCCTCTGTACTCCAACCTGGGCAACAGAGCGAGACCCTATCTCAAAAATAAAAATCTCTTAAAAAATATAGAAAGAAGGAGCACTAAGTTGTTATGAAATAAGAAAATTACAGGCCAATGTCTTTCATAATTATACATGCAAGACTGTTTAATAAAATATTAGCAAATCATAGTCAGCTCATATAAAATAGATTATACACAGTGAACTATATCTCAGAATGCAAGATTTGTTTAACACCCAGAAATTAATACAACTCTCTACCTTAACAGAATAAAGGCAAATAATTATATCATCACAATATATGCAGAAAAGGCACTAGAGAAAATTCAACATCTAGTCATGACAAAACCTCTCAGCAAACTACAAATAGAAGTAAATTTCCTCAGCCAAAGATAAATCTATAGCTAATATCAAATGTTCGTTCTTCTAAGACTGTAATCAAAGCAAGAATATCCACTCTCCACACCTCTATTCAGCAATATGCTGGAGGTCTTAGTCAATCCAGTGAGGCAAGGCAAAAAAAAAAATGAGGGAGAAATAAAGTACAAAGAAAAAAATGTCTCACACAATGTAATTTACAGACAACGAAGTAAAATCACATGAAATGAGTCATTAAATTATAACTAGTAAGTTTAGCCAGATCATAGGCTATAAGGTCAATATTAAATTATATTTTTATATAAAAGCAATAAGGAAACAGGTAATGAAATTTACAGGCAACAAAGTAAAATCACGTGAAAGTAATCATCAAAATATTATAACTAGTAAGTGTAGCCAGATCAGAAGTTAGGTCAACATTAAATTATATTTTTACATAATAGCAATAAGCAAATGGATAATTGAATTTAAACACAATGTTATTTGAAACAGCATCAAAAATTATAAAATATACAAAGTTAAACTTAATAAAAAGTATAATACTTTACTCTGAAAATTATGAAATATTTTTGAGACAAAGTAAAGCAGTCAAATAGATCCCTAAGCCACTTCTAATTTTATGCGGAAATGCAAAGAATCTAGGGTGGACAAAAGAATCTCAAAAGAGAATTAAGTAAAAGAATAATAGAACCTGATTTCAAGACTTCCTATAGAACTACAGTTTTTAAGAAAAATTTCCTATCAGCAAAAGTATAAATACATAGATCAATGAAAGAGAAGATAATCCGGAAAGAGATTCATATTTACATGGTTAATAAATATTTACAAAGCCTCCAGAGAAATCAATAGGAAAAAGATAGTCTTCAATATGTAGTGCTAGAAAAATGAGATAATTATAGTTTTTAAATGAATCTCAGTCCCTTTTTAATACCACAAACAAAAATTAGTTTAAAATTATCTATAACTGTAAAACCTAGGAGCAAAGAGCATATTAAAGAAAATATAACATGTTTACAGTATTGGAGAAGGCAAAGAATTTTTTGGATACAATAAAGAACTACTTAAAAATGACAAATTAAATTACTTATAAAAAGATAAGAATATGAATAAGCATGACACAAATTGAGAAAGAATATTCACAATGCATATATCTAACAAAGGAATCATAAGCAGAAAATATAACTTACTCCTTCAACACAATAATAGGAAAAATAAAAACAATAAAAAGAAGACATACAAATGACCAATAAATACATGAAAAATTACTCAACATCAAATGTCATTACAGAACTGAATACCATTTCGTCACCCACTAGAATGGCTAAAATTAAAAAGACTGACCGTACCAAATGTTGGCAAGGATGTGGAACAAGCTGGAACTCTTAGATTGCTGGTGGGAGTCTTAGATAGTACCATTTCTTTGAAGAAAGATTTGTCAATTCTTACAAGAATAAATACGTATTTATAGCCAGATAATTCTACCCAGTATGTATCCAAGAACATTAAAATACATAACAACCAAAAGAATTGTACAAAAATATTCATATCCATCATAATAGCCCCAAATTTAAAAAAAAAAAAAACCCTCTAATGCCCATCAGCATGAGAATGGATACATTTGCTGTATATTCATTCAAAAGAGTACTAGTCAATAATTAAAAGGTTTCAACCATTGATGTAGCCACTAAAGTGGAGGAATATAAAATGCTTTTCTCAATGAAAGAAGACTTACACATCTAGATGAAGCTGTAAATGGGCAAAACTAATTAGGTTCAAAGAAACCTGAACCACGATCATCTGAGGGGTTGAGATGCACAAGGTTTGACTGCAAGGGGACCCCAGTGAACTTAATGGTGTATTGGAAAGATTCATTTTTGGTTTAGAAATATGAGTTACATCATGGATTTTTCAAAGCACATCAAACTGTAACATGTAAGATCTCTACATTTAATTTAAACATACATCAAATTTTTAAAAATGCAAATGTGTTGCATTCATTTTTATCTTCTTGCAATCGATAATTTACTTTTTATTTTCAGGCAGGACAATTATTAATCCATCTGGTTTGGTTCTGGATTTGTGTCTTCTCTTCTACCTCTAACTCTCATATTTTACAATCTGCCAGCATCAACTAGTTATAATTCCCCAAACTTACATTGGCACACAAACTCGGTTTGCTTAGAATGTCCTTTTCCTCTTTCCCCACCTACACAACGCTCAGTTTGAATTTTTGAGACTTCAGTGAGTTCACTTCCTTTCCACAGCCCTTCCTTCTCTCAGGCAAAGTTAATACCTCCTACCTCTGTTCAATTCTGCACTTCATCCCAACATTTATCACTGCACATTGTATATTTTGGGAGTTTATTTGCCTGTCTCTCACCATATGTGGTCCTTAAGGGTAGAGGTCATAGCTACAGATCCTCCCATCTATATAGCAGCAATAACAACACAAATCATTTATTGAATAGACAATTTGCAGGCACAGACAAGCACCTTGCATAAATACCCTTAATTTTCACCATAATCCCCATTTTACAGATAAGCAAATGAAGCATAGAGAAGTTTGCTGACCATCAATAATCACAAAGCTAGTGTACTGAATAAAGTTAATTTTAAGCTTTTAATTTCAGCTCTTTCTGATTCCAAAATCCATTCTCTTAATCGCTAAGTAGGATTACCTCTTAAATCTTCTATTAAAAAGAAGGCATTAATAATGATTGCATTTAACCTACCAAGATTTTTTTACCATCATTATGACACTGATATACAAATTAAAGCAGTTACAAATAATAGATGCCAGTTTAAAAAAAAAATTAAGCAGTGGTGTGCATGTATTGTTCTTGGTTTTCACCTGTTGCCACTGACATTTGTGAATATGATCAGACAAAAGTGTACTTTTTTTACTCCCACTAGGTGTCTAGTTTAATTTTTTTCCCAAAATACTGCCCACCATAATTGGCTCTGTGTATGATACCTGTCTGTGTGTGGTTCACCCCCCAAAAAGAAATAATATGTGTCAAGCTCTTAAATGGTTTCCAGAACACTGAAACTCTGGCAACCCAAAACTTGCTGGTTTTATCTTTCAAACAGTCTGGGTTTTATATATTGTTTTATTTTGTTTATTAAATCCTTTGGCTTTGTGACACTGGCCCTGGTTATCTCCAGCTGCCCCGGTGCCTCATTAGTTAACTCCAGCATCATCTCTACATCCACTCATCTGTATCCTCACTCAGGGTCACTTCTGGAAAAACTCTGTGTTCTGCTTGCCTAATGAAGAGAATGATGCCTCAAACCCTCTCTCCTTTACCCCAGATGTCCCTTAGTTAACCTTTTATGTCTACAATATATACTTTATTTTATTTGTTTTCTTCGTATAATCTCTGAGAAGACTAGTGAAAAGACTATCATTCCTTTCCTAAAATACTAGTCAGAGAATATGATGGCACTATTTTTTCTAAAGGGACACTGAATAGATGAATGTTTATTAAACATCTGTAACATAAACTCTATGTTGCTCTCCCCAGTTATTTTCAGACCTAATCCTGTTGCCTTGTAGTTTTCATTAAAGCTCAATTTTAGGAGATTTTATGGAGTTGGAAATTGGCTCTATTGATCTTTTCTTTAGAAAAGTGTTAACATAGCCGGAGTGAGGCTGCTTTTCTTATAAAGGCAAGTTTGCAAGATTGGCCTTTGACTGGAACTTACGAACTTGAAGGGTAAATAGCTCCCTATATTGATATAAAATTTTCCCTAATTAGTAAGAGTAGTTCACAGTGCCTAAATGTTTGTGCAAACAATATGCTTTAGGCTGAGTACCTATTTTCCTCTTTGATTTCTGTGTGTGCTCAGCAGAGGGTGATTGCCTGATTAGCTTCCAAAAGAAACTGGGTTTCTATGCTCAGCCAAGATTCCCTGGTGATAACATTTCACATGCATCGTCACAATTTGTTGCTGGAGGAATTAAACATGTCCTGTATGACGCCATTGGGAGATGACCTCTGGAAGCTTGAGCCTAGATTCTTCTAATCTTTGCCACTTTCATCTTTTCCCTTTGCTGAGTTTGCTTTGTGTCTCTTCACTATAATAAATCATAGCCATGTGTACAACTATATGCTGAGTCCTGTGAGTCCTCCCTGCAAATCATCCAGCCAAGGAGCAGTCTTAGGGACTCCTGACACAGCTAATGTTCAGTTTTATTAAGAAAAATAAAAGAATAGAGTATTTCAGTTAAAAATCTCATTTGTTTGAAGACTGAATTTAATTATGTGTTAATGAATTTTTTAACTTTCTGTCTCTAGATTCCATATATATATATAATATACCCTTCAATTGTATTCTTGGTTATACAAGTAATAATAGTAATTTATGGGGGAGTAAAACATAAGGAAGGATTTTCTGAGATGTCTATTTTTATCGGAAAATTCAAGCTACCTCTTTTATAGATTCATCTGTAAGCTCAAATTGTAAGAGGAATCATTAGATTAAAATAACAGAAAGTATAAGTTGAGGTTCTTAAGGGTAGCTTCCTTTAAATAATCATCATCCTCAGCAGGAGATAATATTTTGAAAGAGCTATAATATTTATTTTTCCAGGAAAAGAAATGTACATCTGTGTGTTTGTACCCGGAATGGGAGAGAATGAAATGTAACAGAGACAGTGTGAGCAACTAGAAAAGTATTTATCAATCAAGTTCCTGTGATACAAAGTACCAAAAAAGTTTTTTCAGCTTTCACATTTACATTTCATTTTCTAATTTGAATGGATTAGATGATACTCCTCTCATACTATTCATAAGGGTAATTTGAACTATTTCAAAGCAATAAAATGGAAAATTAGTTGGGAAAAAGGTCATTCTAATATAGTAACATAAAATGCTCAATGATGAACTATCAAATAAATAGCTATTTGATTATATGAGTGCTTTGGGAAAATAGAGAAGCAAAGGAGAGAAGGGAAATTTAAAAAGCATTAAATGCTGAAGATAGAACATGATATCAATAATAATGTCTAAGCACATTGTATTTACTTTGTGTGCCAGATATTGGGTGTGTGTGTGTGTGTGTATACTCATTTAATAATGAGCAATCCTAATATGTAGTTGATATTTTTATTTTATTTATTTAATTTTTTGTTTTTGAGACAGAGTCTCACTTTGTCACCCAGGCTGGAGTGCAATGGTGTGATCTCAGCTCACTGTAACCTCCTCCTCCCTGGCTCAAGTGATTCTTCTCTCTCAGCTTCCTGAGTAGCTGGGATCACAGGCATACACCACCATGCCTAGCTAATTTTTTGTATTTTTAGTAGAGATGGGGTTTCACCATGTTGGTCAGACTTGTCTTGAACTCCTGACCTTGTGATCTGCCCACCTTGGCCCCCCAAATTTCTGGAATTACAGGCATGAGCCACCACGCCCAGCCTGTAGTTGATATTTTTATCAATGCCATATAACAATGGGGAAACTGAGGTTCAGAGAGGTAAATAAGAGTCTTTAAAGATCACACATTAAGTGGCAGAACCAAATCCAAGCTCTTAACCACTATAACATAGGTTGTATACTTAAAAATAAGGCATATTGTAGAAAAATTTCTCAAAATTGTGTTAAAAGATTATTTTGGCTTACTTACCAAAGTTTTAGTTTATAAGGAACCAAACTGGGTGAAGGGACCAAAATTGACTATTGTAACTTTTCTCACAGGACCAAACACTGTGCCATGCTTCCATACACAGATTTACTCAATGGAAGGCTAAGACTTTCCTGAGACCATATTCTCTATAAATATAGACCATATTCTCTAAAAATATATTTATAAATATAAATATAGACCATATTCTCTAAAAATATGAATATAGGTTTACATTCTATATAAATATATATGTCAAGTATTTTGTACAGTCATAGCTTCTCAGAGGTTAAGAAAAACATTTCAGGAAATTGACAGACTCATCTATGTTGATACAACCAAACCACTAAAACACAGGTAAATAGAAGAGAGGGGACTGCAAAACATAGCGGCTAGGATGCAAGCTAATCAAAATGACAAATGCTAATCAATGTAGGCAGAAAGGGTGAAAGATAATTCTCATGAATACTTGCAAAGTATATTCTGATCTTGGAAATCTTAGTTGGTGTTCATCAATGATGAGGCTAAAAGTCTGCATCTGTGAAATCCAGTTTCTCTGGGTTTTGGGGTGTGCACTTTGAAAAAGTACCCATTTGTAACTGTTATACCTTGAGCTCTTGTTTGAAAAAAAGTATCTGGAAGAAGTTCAGCCTCAGAACTTCCAAAACTGGTTGGATCCAGAGATACCTGAGATGATGAATTTTGGTGAACTCCCCTCACGACTGCACTATTATCTCTGCCCAGGGAGAAGCTTATTCTCCATTCTACATATGTGACATATGTTGAAGCATGACTGGTGACTGTGCCTGCACGGCCTTTACTCCAACCTCAGCTAACAAGCCCAGTTAAAGCCCTGTTTTTTGTTCAAGGAGGCACTACTTTGGAAACTATCCCTGGTGTCCTCTTCATTTGTTGCATGTAATCAAATAACCTTGCTAAATCCTCCTTGATTGTGGTCGTTGGACTGTCACCTGACAAGCAACTGAACCCACCCATTGTGTGCATAACACGTGTACTTGGAAAACTAATGTCTAACTAAATTCAGCAGTTAGACCAGTGTCTATTAACTCAAAACTATTTTCCCTCGCTATGAGTGAGATCTCTGGATCTGTTTTCCAAAAGAAAAACAAGATTCAGAGTTAAAAAATTCTCTTCCCTGGGCCTCAGTTTCTTCCTTCGAAAATTGAATTTTTAAAAAAGCTTGAGTTTTTATATCATCTGATAAACTTTCTTGCATTTGTTAATAAGAACTATATAACCTCTAATCCATTTTGACTTGGGCTATCAGTACACTCATTTTCAGGAGTTTCCTTTAGTCTAGGTTTTCTTTTAGTGTGATCTCATCACTCTTATTTGCTTGGTTCCAGCCTCAAATATGCTTAATTTAGTTTTTTTATTGTATTTGGAGCTCTTATGATAAGCCATTGCAAATTCTCTTTTGAAGTATATTAAGTATAATATGTTTATGAAATGCACTGCTTAAAATGAGGATAAAAAGTCATGCCTCATCAGCAAAAATGTAAAAGAATAGATCTAGAGGTTTTATTAGACAGTAAGTTCAATGTGGTTAAGCAGTGTACTGTGACTGCTAAGAAGTCAGCTCCATTTTACTTAGGCTGCATCCAAAGATGTATAGTACCTATGATAAAGCAGGATATGGCCCTAGCAAAGTACTTAGAACAGAGAAGACCATTCCAGCAGTGAATGTTTCGTAAATTTAATTTGATACTTTTGTTTAGACCACACACAGAATATTATGTTCAGTGAGCAAAAGCACACTGCTAAAAAGATATTTCTGACCATACTGAGTGTTGGCAAGTAGGTAAAGCACCTGAGATTCTCATACACTGCTGGTGTAGATACACAATGGTAAATCTGTACCTTGGAAAGTAGTTTGGTAGTTGCTTAAAAAGTTAAACATACAGTAGTTCCCCTTATCTGAGGTTTTACTTTAAACAGTTTTAGTTACTCAAGGTCAACAGTAGTCTGAAAGTCTCAAGGGAAAAATGAACAATTCATACGTTTAAAATTGTGTGATGGCATCTCGTGCCATTCTGGTCTGTCCCACCCAGGACACGAGTCATTCCTTTTCCTGGCATTTCCACATTGTATATGCTACCAATCCAGTAGTCACTTAGTAGTCATTTTGGTTATCAGATCCACTATCACAGTGTCTCACTGCTTGTGTTCCAGTAATACTTATTTTACTTAATAATGGCCACCAACATTTAGAATGAATTCTTCACTTACTGGTCATTTAAAAGTATTAAAAAATCCAGTGATAAATATAATCAAAACTTTAAATTTTATAAGTGTATATTTAAATTGATAGAAGATGTTGCTTTATTGAAACCAAATTATTTCTTGCAGCATGAATGTGATACCTTGGGCTGTTATGGCAGATAGTTGTTAGCACTGGTTATCTGCACAACTATGTATTATATGAAGACTCTCAATGCTGCATCATTTTCTGGTTTGAACTTCTATACTATAACCCTTCATTCTTTTTTTTTTTTTTTTTTTGAGGTGAAGTCTCACCCTGTCACCAGGCTGGAGTGCAGTGGTGGTGCAATCTTGGCTCACTGCAATCTCCGCCTCCTGGATTTAAGTGATTCTCATGCCTCAGCCTCTCGAGTGCTGGGATTATAGGAGTGTGCCACCACACTCAGCTAATTTTTGTATTTTTAGTAGAGATGGGGTTTCAAATAAATATGTTGGCCCGGATGGTCTCAATCTCCCGACCTCCTGATCCACCCGCCTTGGCCTCCCAAAGTGCTGGGATTACAGGTGTGAGCTATCATGCCTAGCTTAACCCTTCATTCTTAAAGCTCACTGACATCGTTTGTAAATTCTCAAATACTTATTCTTCTATATGAACTATAAAATTGTTGTATTATGTGGTGTATGTGTTGGTGTTTAAATAAAAGCAGGTAATTTGACTGGAATCATTAAATACATACATCTATCTGGCAAAGAATGATATCATCATGATATTGTCTTCTTATCCACTCCCAGATGCCTGAACTCAGAGCACACATTCAGGTCTCATTTTCTACCCTCACCTGGCTAAGTCAGGGTAGAGGTAAAATTTGCCCTATAAAAACAGTAATTTGAAACAGAGCCTCCTCAAGTAAGTGAAATCAGACAAAGGTCTTCTCTTATGCTTCCCGAAAGAAGACATGATGAAAAGGACGTGGAGACAAAGATGCTATGAATAGGCGAGATCCTCCAGGACACTGGAGCTCCTGGTTCCTGGGCCTTCAGCCTCAGGCCAAATCATACCCCCTGGCTTTCCTGGTTCTGCAGCTTAGAGATGTCACTTCTTGGCCTCTATAATCTTGTGTGCCAATTTCCATAATAAATCTCTTCTTATTTATATCTACCTATATATCTTCTATTGGTTCTGCTTCTCTGGAGAACCCTAATACACTAATAAAAAATAATAGTAATCAGAAAAAAAAAAAAACCTGCATTAAGTGCTTGAGAAACAGACGGGTTCCCTGCTCTTTTATTTTGCAGGAGGTGGGAGAGTAGAGCACTGAAGAATCCAGTAGTCAGAGTCACCAGTGTGTAACAAACTGAGTATGCCTTGAGGGTGAACTGGCCTTAAACTGAGGTTTAAGGAACATAGCATTTATTTCCAGTTATTTAATTTTTATCTATTAAATGATTTTTAAAATATATGTTTACATCATTTTTATTAAAAGTATTCCTAGGTATTCTATATTTTTGTTGCTATACGGACAAATATTTTTCTATTACTTTTTACTTAAACATATTTTTCTTGTATCTGGGATCTTCACTAAACATTCGTTTTTATTATTTTAACAGATTTGAATTGTTTAGATTTACCATTGAATCACCTTTAAGTAATGATGATTAATTCCTTTTTCCAATATTTGTACAGCTTATTCCATTTACTTAAGTGACTCACCAGAAATGCTGAATGATATAGAATAATCACACGGATAGGAAGCATCCTTGGTTTGTGTCTTATATTAAAGGACCAATCTTTAGTATTTCTTAATATTATACGATGGTTTTGATTAGTTAGAAGGTCTTTGGCACATCTAGGACATTTTTTTTCTATTCCCATTTAATTTATATTTTTACTTAGAATTGCTGATTCTTATCAAATATTTTTCATATCTCTGTTTCTACAATTATATGATTTTGCTCTATAATTCCCATTTAGTATAATGATATTGATATATTATTAATTGTGAATTACCTATCCAGAGAATATAGCCTATTTTAAGCAGAGGAGTGAAAGTTATAGTTCCAACATCTAAATGCACAACTATAGTATGAAGGTGTTCTGGCTTAGCAGCAGTTCTGGCAAACACATCATTTCCCCCAAGTCCCTAAAACCACTTCTTTCCCGCATTCCCTGCCTTTCTGGAAGATAGCATAGTCCAGCCAGCTGGAACACTGAAGTCATCTTAGATCGCTCTTTTTCTCTGACCCCCACATCCAATCTGTCCCCACATTCTGCTGATTCCACTTCAAAAACATCTCTCAGTTTCAGATCTCCTATCCATTGACTTATTTTAGGCTCTCAATATCTCTATTTCTTTGCCTACAGATTTCTTATTGGGTTTGTGATTTCCCATGTTGCTCCCACATCCCCTAAAATATCTCTAACACTTCAGCTAGAAACCGAATTTAACATTTTGTTACGTAAAATCCTCCAGTGTTTTCTCATAAGTAAGCCCTGTGTAACCAATGAATGCTGTAGTAACAGTAAGTATGTTAGCATGTACTCTACATTCATGGTGGTCTTCAACGTGCCTTGTAGTTGCCCATGACCTCCATCCCATAGCTAATCAGCCTCCTGCCTCTGTGTTCCTCCCTACAAGCCTCTTCACTAGAACTTGACTTATATTAGTCATCTTCCTCCCCTTCATCGTTTCATCTCTACCTCCTCAGTATTAAGCAGAGCATATTGTACTACGTGGAGGAGACTCAATTGGATTTCAGTGTATATAGTGAAACTTTAAATAAACACAAATTGAAATTATCAATGTAGGTGCTGATTTGCAAGTTAAAACTAAAGATCAGAGTCAACAGTTAGTTCACAGTATACCATGCAAGCACTATTCCATGTAATGTACTTGCACTAAAATCAGGATGTGCATTTTAAAAGAAACAGTGAAAAATTAGAATGAGTCTAGAGAAGGCAACCAGTGTGGTGAGGACCCTGACAACAAGGGCACATTAGACTTTCAAGATGTTCCAGATCCTGGGAGGACTAGCAACACAGCTGCAGGAACTTGGATATGTAGGTTAGAGAAGAGAAGCAAAAGAGAATAATTATCTTCAACACTTAGAGACCACTGGAAGAGAAGAAAAGAAATAGAATCACAGATCATGGAGTGGAGAGCCAATTCTGACCGTAAAAGGAATTTAAGGAATTTTCATCCATATGGCAGAATGCATAGTAATAAAATCACTATAATTATTTAGCTTCTCCCAGTGGTTTTCAAACGGGAATAAAGGCAATTTTGAATGGAAGAGTTCTTAGCTGTATAGAATTAGTCTGGACATTGCAGAACATTTAGCAACTCAGCCTCCCACCCATAAAAATCCAATATTAGCCGTAAGTCATTGGAGTAACCCAAAATGCCCCCACTCATCTACAAATGCTCTCAGTTGAGAACCACTCAAATTTACACTACGTGCTAGGAATTGTGCATAATCATTTTAACAAATTTTTTAATTCTCCCAATAACCAAGCAAGATGGCAAGTTATAATTGCTGTATTATATAATTAACTGTCATTCCCATGTTAAGATGAGGAAATTGAAACTCTGCTGCTAGCAGACAGACCTTCTGAATCTGAATGCCTGTTTATAGCTCTGATAGTAGAGCATTTTGAGATTTATCTTGGATTAAGATAAGCAAAACTCTGTATTAAGTTTCTGAGATGCTACTGATTTCATTCGTATTTTCAGGGGCCATACCATGCACATTTGAGTTCCTGCCTCCTAAGATGAATTTACCTTCTGCAACAGCTTTGCTTTATTGAGATGATCTAGTTTATGTGTCAGCTGCTCCTGGTTTTCCCTTCTCACTGCAGTCAGCCTTACCATGTACCAACATGGGAAAATTCCCTCCTTAACAAACTAAATCAAGTAGTTTAAGTGGAAAAATGAAGTAACTTGCCAAGGATAATAAGGCAAATGAGCCGGGCACGGTGGCTCACGCCTGTAATCCCAGCACTTTGGGAGGCCGAGGCAGGTGGATCATAAGGTCAAGAGATCGAGACCATCCTGGTCAACATGGTGAAACCTCGTCTCTACTAAAACTACAAAAAATTAGCTGGGCATGGTGGCACGTGCCTGTAATCCCAGCTACTCAGGAGGCTCAGGCAGGAGAATTGCCTGAACCTAGGAGGCGGAGGTTGCGGTGAGCCGAGATCACGCCATTGCACTCCAGCCTGGGTAACAAGAGTGAAACTCTGTCTCAAAAAAAAAAAAATTAATTAAAAAAAATAAAATTAAATAAGGCAAATGAAACTGGAGTCAAATCCATACCAGTATTAAAAACAATAATACATTGAGGAGAAAGGGAGTCAGATTGTAGTTCTGTGAAAGGAAAATATAAGTTATATATAAACATATCTTAGAAAGATACTTTTCTTTTGATTGCTAAATAGGGAGTGCACTTAGAAATCTGGTATTTTGTTGACACAAATGCAATTATATGGTATTCTACTATGACAATAATGCTAAATCCTAATTCATTAAACAAGGGAGAATGAAAGACAACATAATATAATGGTTAAACATTTCTGAATTGGCTTAAGTTTGAATTCCAGCTTGACAATTTATTAATTTGATGACTTTGGGTAAGTTATTCACACCTCAGTTTCCGCCTTGTAAAATAAAGTAATTTTAGTATCCACTTCATAAGGTGAGAATTAAATATATTAATACATTTAAAGTGCTTAGAATATTTTAGGAACATTAAAAATATTAGCTATTGTTATTATTAAGGAGCTGTATATTTCCAACTTATCTCAAAAAAGTCATGTTATTTCTCTAGGTTTCTTTCTTCATCACTAACAATGGTTTACATGAAGAGCCAGTTCAGAAATTTTAGTTGTATAAATGCAAATTTATCGCAATTTTTTTATTTTCACAATTTTTCACTAGATACATCTCACTGATGTAACAAAATAAGAATATCAATCAACAGTTGTACATATCCTCTTGAACATTACATAATCTTTGTTTTTTTCTCACTATTTTCTTGAAACCCAAGCGGCAGTTATTTTTGTCTGTTCCTTGAATTAGTAGGTTCTGTTAACACTTTATGGTAATTGTTCATAGTTCAGCCTTGGTAGCTGCTCACCCAAAGAACATGAAGTACAGACTGGCTCTCAGAAATTTTGTTTGCTTAATGAGAAGGGAAAAGTATAAAATGATTGCAGGTATGACATGCTCAGAGTTTTGGAATATTCAATTTGCTTAACTTCTGAGAGACTCGCTCATGCAATACCTATGTTTTATGTCTTAATCAAAGACAGCCTTCTCTGCAAAATCCACACTCAAATTGCTGCATTTTATCCTGTCAGCTGCGTCTTTGGGATCTTGTCTAATAAAACACACAAGTGTCTTTTTCTCCTCGTATTCATTATCACTAAAAGCATTTTGGTATCTCATTTGGTGCTAACAGGTGTCTACTCAATTTGTGAAATGATAGGATATCTGTGTTTTAAGTCATGCTTGTCAGCCACCTGATCTTTCACTGAAGTTAGGAAAGTTTCACTCACAATGCTGCTTTAATAAATCAGCTCCATGAATTATTCCATTCAGCATAAAACAATAGTTTTGATGAAAAGCATAAATTTGCATGTAAGCATTCAATAAATTCAATAAAATTCTTCTAGAAATTACTGGTCATTCATTCATTAAAAATTAACTATGTTTCTATTATAGTCCAAATACTGTACTGACCACGAGTTTTTCTAAAAAATTTTAAATACATGGCTCCTTCCCTTGAAGGGATCATAGTCTGATGAGAGAGTGTAAAAGAATTCTAAAAGAAAAAATCACCTTTTAAAAGATTCTAAGCATAACATCGGAAGGGGCAGAAGCAGATTTGCCTTAGAAAAAAATTATCTTGAGGGAGGGGCGTGTGTGTGTGTGTTTGTGTGTGTGTGTGTGAAAGGCGACAGAGAGAGATAAATGTGAAATGTAGTGGCAAAACAATTCACCCAAGAAGCTCTCACATGAAATGAAGAAAGTGTAAATTAGGGCAGTGACAATGGAGACAAAGATGTGTAGTACAGATTGTGGTGCTACCAGAAAATACTAGAAGTACCTTCAATAAGACTGAAGACAAATTAGATGGGGAAAATCCTCAAGGATGACTTACACGATTGCTAAACCAAGAGGCTGGGTAGATGATGGTGCCATTGAGGCAACTGGATATATGAAGCAAAAGCTGATGAAAGGTATCTGGGTCAGGTATAGAAATGTCAGAGGCAGTAATGACTTAGGGTAAGTGAAAGCCACTGGGTGGGTGACATTATTCCCAGAACAATGTTTAAAGTAAAGGAGAAAAACAAAAAACAAACAAACAAAAAAAAAACACAAAGAAACATCAATTTTCAAGGAATTTGCAAGACAAAAGAAACTAGAGACTGAGAATGAAAAGTTAATAAGAACTAGAAATTTCCTTTAGCATTTCATTTAGGGGTCAAGCCTGTAATGAAGAATTTATATAAACATCATTCATTTAATAATATTTTTAAAAGCTTAAAGACAGGCAGGTGCAGTGACTCAGCTTGGCGCAGTGACTCACACCTGTAATTCCAGCACTTTGTGATGCCAAGGCAGACAGATCACTTGAGCCAGGAATTTGAGACCAGTCTGGCCAACATGGTGAAACCTCTACTGAAAATACAAAAATTATCCAGGCATGGTAGTGCATGCACCTGTACTCCCTGTCACTTGAGGGGCTGAGGCAGGAGGATTGCTTGAGCCTGAAGGTGGAGGTTGCAGTGAGCTGAGATTGCACCACTGTACACCAGCCTGAGTGGCAGAGAGAGACTCCATCTCCAAAGAAACAAATAAATGAAGCTTAAAGACAAATGAAAATCTGAAGAAAATATTTGAACTTTTGTGACAGATAAAGTTTAGTATTCTTAAACATAACAAATAGGAAAGAAAGAAATAGCCTAATAGAAAAAAAGTAAAATATTATCATAAACACATGTAGATGCCAATAAATACATTTTCTTTTTGAGACAAAGTCTCACTCTGTCTCCAAGGCTGGAGTGCAGTGGTGCGATCTCCGCTCACTGCAACCTCTGCCTCCCGGGTTCAAGCAGTTCTCCCGCCTCAGCCTCCCGAGTAGCTGGGATTACAGGCGCCCACCACCATGCCCAGCTAATTTTTATATTTTTAGTAGAGACGGGTTTCACCACATCAGCCAACATTTTTTAAACTTTCATCCAAATTAATATTTTATATACTAAAATGAAATGAAAGTTTTTAAATGGTAGAATAAGAACCTCCAAGAATCTTCTCCTCATAAAAGAACACTAGCAACATAGTCATAATTAACTTTTTCAAAACCCTAGAAATTAATCAAAGACTTGCATCAAAATCTGAGAAGTGTGTGTTCTAGAAAAACAATTGAATTTCAGTAAGAACAGGAGATTTTGAGGTATATGAACCTTTCGTATTCCCATCCCCTCCCTTCATCCCCAGTTCTGTGGTGGCCTTGAAAACAAAAAACTCACTTCCATGGTAAGACTCAGTAGCTTGGCAGCCAGGAAAGGGGAAGGATAAGGGTAAAGCTCCCTCAAAGCCCCATTCCTCAAGAACTATCACTGTCTGCCTTGCGTGGTGGTTCTTGGGAAGACGTATCTTTCAAAGCCCTCTTTATTGACCTGATTTGAAATGTCAGCCAACGTGAATAGTGTCTTCCCCTGGGTATAACATCTCTTTTGACTGAGGTGGTAAATAAGAGTTAGGAAGAAAAAAAAAGCAATTCAAAAAGTTTGTAAATAAAAGTTTGGAAACGATATATTTAAACTGCTAAAATTAATTTAAAAACTGCCACATAATCTAAATCTGGCGAAACTATCCTTCAACAACTGAAGGAGAGATGACATTCTCAGGTAAAGAAAAAGTGAGACAATTGGTTGCTAGCCCTAGAGCAAATGCTAAGGGGCAATTTCTAGGCTAAAATAGAAGGACATTAGATGGTAACTTGAATTTAGATAAAGAAATAAAGAGCACCAGTAAAAGTTAACTACATAAATAAATATAATACACAGTATAGCTATATATTTCTGTAACTAATTTCCCTTGTGTTTTAAAACAAGTACATAAGGCAATAACTACCAATCTGTGTTGATGGACATGCACAAAGGACTGGGGGGAAATAAATCTATAGAGGAGTAAGGTTTTTGTGCTCTATTATAATTAAATTGCTATTAATTTGAATTAAATTTCTATAATTTAATGTGTTCATTGTAATTCCCAAGGCAACTTCTATAAACATAAGTCCAAATATAGTAAAAGAAAATTATACCAGTATGCTAGAAAATATATATTTAGTACAAAAAGCAAAGTGAAATGGAGGAATAGAGGAGCAGAAAATATGTAAGACGTAGAAAACAAATATCAAATTGGAGAGACATACATTCTGCCTTATGCAAAAATCAACTCTGGATCTATACATTTGAACAATTTGAATATGAAATTAAAATTCCACTTACAGTAGCCTAAAAAAAAAAAAACAGAAATAAATTTAACAAAAGGCGTTCAAGACTTGTAAACAGCCTGCAAAATACTACTGAAACAACCTAAAGAAGTTTTAAATAAATGGAAAGACATTCTGGGGCATGGATTGGAAGAATTAATATTGTCATGACAGCAACAATACCCAAATTAGTCACAAATTTAATGCAATCCTTTCAAATTCAAATTCCAGCTGTGTTTTATGGAGTTTTTTTTTTTTTCCAGAAATTGACAAGTTGATTGTAATATTCATACGGAAAAGCAAGGGACTCAGAATAACCAAAACAATCTTAGAAAAAAAGTTGGGCTGGTCATGGTGGCTCACGCCTGTAATCCCAGCACTTTGGCAGGCCAAGGAGGGTAGATCATTTGAGGTCAGGAGTTTGAGACCAGCCTGGCCAACATGGCAAAACCCTGACTCTACTAAAAATACAAAAATTAGTTGGGCACGGTAGTGCATGCCTGTAATCCCAGTTACTCAGGAGACTGAGGCACAAGAATCGCGTGAGCCAGGGAGGCAGACATTGCAATGAGTTGAGATCACACCATTGCACTCTAGCCTGGGCAACAGAGAGATCTATTTGACCTATTATGCCAATACTAATCCAACGTTTTTTTTCTGTCTCAAAAAAAAAAAGTTGGAGTAGTACTGGCATAATAGATCAAATAGATCAAAAGAATAGACTGGAGACTCCAAAAGTAAACCCATACATCTATGGTCAATTGATTTTTAGAAGAGTACAAGACAATTCAAATGTGAAAGAGTATTATTTTCAACAAATGGGTCTGGGACTACTGGTTATCCACATGCAAAAGAATGATGTTGAATCTCTATCTTACACCATATGCAAAACCTAACTTAAAATGAATTAAAGATCAAAATGTAACAGCTGAAACTATAAAATATTTATAAGAAAACATTAAGTATAAATTTCTTGGCTTTGGATTAGTCAATAGTTTCTTAGGTATGACATCAAAAGTATGAGAAACAAAAAATAAACAGATATACTGGACTTCATCAAAATGAAGCACCTTTCAAACTGTTCTTCAAAGAACACAATCAAGAAAGTGAAAAAGAAAAAACACAAAATGGAAGAAAATATTTGCAAGTCATATATCTGATAAGGTTCTAGTATACAAAATATATCAAGCATTTTTACAACTGAACAATTTAAAAGAATAACCCAATTAAAATATGGGCAAAGGATTTGAAAAAAACATTTTTCCAGACGCACAAATGGAAAATACAAACAGATCCTCAGTATGAACTGTCATTAGAGAAATGGAAATCAAAATCACAATGACATATCATTGCTCAACCACTAAGATGAGTATAATTTAAAACACAGAAATAAAACATGTTGGCCAGGATGTGGAAAATAGGAACTCTTGCACATCGAGGATGGAAATGTAAAATTGTGCATCCCCTGGGGAAAAGAGTCTGGCAATTCCTCAAAATGCTATTCATACAGTTACCAGCTCATCCAGTAATTCTACTGCTAGGTATGTACCAGAGAGAACTACAAATGAGTTCACACAAAAACTTGTACATAAATGTTCATAGCAGCATTAGTAATAATAGAAAAAAAAGAAGAAAGAACCCTGTGGAAATAACCCAAATGTCATTAACTGATGAGTGAATTAAAAATTGTAACATATTCCGACAATGTAATATTCAGTCATTAAAACGAAATGAAATAATGATTTATGCTATACATCATGGATAAACCTTGAAAACATTATGCTAAATGAAAGAAGCTGGTCACCAAAGCTACATTTTCTATTTATGGAAATGCCCAGAATAGGTAAACCTATAAAGTACAGAAAGTAGATTAGTGGCTGCTAGGGGTTGAGGGGAAGAAATGGAAGTGACTGGTAATGAGTAGAGAGTTTCTTTTTGAGGTAATGAAAATATACTAGTATTAGATAATGATAATAGCTGCACAATTTTGTGACTCTATTAAAAACTACTCAATTTCACAATTTAATGTGATGAATTTTATGTTATATGAATTATAGCTCAAGTAAAAATAAATGACAAACATGTACACATACACAGATATAGACATATGTCATGGATATTATGAGGTGCCTAATAAATGTTTGTTGAATGTCTGAAATGACTGAGAGAAAAAATATGTGCTAATGTACTCTGAAAAGGAAGTGAAAGTTAAAAAAAGTGTCTCTGCCGGGGCGCGATGGCTCAAGCCTCTAATCCCAGCACTTTGGGAGGCCGAGGCGGGTGGATTGCGAGGTCAAGAGATCGAGACCATCCTGGTCAACATAGTGAAAGCCCGTCTCTACTAAAAATGCAAAACATTAGCTGGGCATGGTGGCGCGTGCCTGTAATCCCAGCTACTCAGGAGGTTGAGGCAGGAGAATTGCCTGAACCCAGGAGGAGGAGGTTGCGGTGAGCCGAGATCGCGCCATTGCACTCCAGCCTGGGTAACAAGAGTGAAACACCCTCTCAAAAAAAAAAAGAAAAGAAAAAAAGTGTCCATATTAGTTGCAGATTGGTGATGGGATTGTGAGTCGTTTCTACTTTCTATGGTATGGTTTTCTATTTCGAATTTTTTAATTACTTCTACAATCGGAAAAAAATCACAATCCATGGTTTAAAATTTATAAAATCACATATTACTTTAGGAAATTGAACTAAAACAAATCTTGAACACTCAAGTATGTTTTTAATATATAGTCATTTCAGTTTAGCAATTCTAAAACTAATTTTTCTATTGTGTAATTGAGTAAATGTGTTGATCTCATTGGGAGCCAAGGCTCTCACTGTGGAAGAAGGATGACAGAAATATAGTAATGGAGAGAAAAAGGGTATTAAGGGCATGATTGATGCAATTGACAAAATGGAATTTGCAATGCAGATGCAATAAAAATGTATTATTGTTACATTTTTTAAATTTGGTAACAGGATAGTGGTTACATAAGAAACTTTTTTCCATAGAAAATACATATGAAGGTCTTAAACGGTAAAGGGGTATGATATATGTAAACTATTCTCAAATGGTTCAGAAAAATTATAAAATATACACATGCATGAGCATGCAAACATGTATACACACCTATATTAAAAGACTGTAATAAAGTAAATACAGTGAAATGTTAAAAAACATTTATAAAACTAGTTTGTAACCTCCGATTATGACCAAAATAAGGCTAATTTATATACAAGAAGTCTTCCAGAAATAGTAACTCTTATAAACAAAAATTCAAACATTAGACAAAAGCTCCCTTTGGTATATACAAAAATGTTAGTCTTTCTTAGAAAATCTCCCTTTATTTTTCACCTCAGTTCCACCATCATCAGCTTATTAGTCCATCTCCATAAGCATACACGATTGCATAGTTAATTACAGACATACCTGAGGCAAATTTAAATCTGTGCACATATGTGTGCTCACATACATACACAACAATACACAAACATCTGGGTTTATTCATGCACATAGGTTCTTAGACTTAGAATCAGCAAACTTGGAAGTTGTGTTATTATGATGTATTTGAAAAAAAGGCTGTGATTAGATACACTTGACATTTTAAAGCAAAGAAAGATGTAGATTTGACAGTTTAACCAATTTGAAAATCCAGAAGCCCATACAAGGTATGATATGTCAACTTATTTCCAAATGTATAATGCTTTGCCAAAAGGTCCCTTGTCTTTATTGGCATGTTCTAGCTATAAATATTTGAGTGAGTATAAGAGTTTGGACAATAGAGATCAATATAAAACAAAGCAGTGGAATTTAATATGAGTTGATGTGAAAAAAGAGGTAGGAAAGATATGAACTAAGGAATCCAGGTATTCAAGAGTTCACCACAACTGAAAATTCACAGGGGAATCAATTTGCAGTAATAGAAAACCAACAGCATCCTAACCCAGCAATCTTTATTATACTAAAGAGCACTATCCATTTTCAACAGGGCTGTTTCCAGCCATAAGAGCAAATGATTCCTAAATGTTTAGCATTATTTCTAAACACAGGAATGACACCATGTTGTCACTCCTTTGATGATTCTCCACGAACTTACGCAGAGTTAATTGTTCTTTTCTGTGAACACTCAGTCTGTTAGTACACGCTTTTATCAATGTATTTATTAAGTCTTTGCAATGGTTTCCACACTATTTCCTACTAGTCAGCCAAAGCACCTTCAAGACAGACATGAGAACTTATTTAGCTCTAGATCCACAGCATTGAGCACACTGAAGTTGTGTTATATAGAATTACATATAACTATGCATAAATATTACATGTTTATATTTGTATGTCAATATATAGTATATATAAAATATATGTTTATATTTTATATTTCAGCAATATAAATAATCATAGCATCATGCTTTGGCCTAGCATAAACGGCGATTCCAAGGATGACAAATATTTAATATATGAAATGTCATTTCCTTGTCCCATGCCTAATGCAATCATCATTAATCAATCGTGGCATTTTTAACTAGAATTAGAACGGGCCTTCAGAATCCTCATCACAATGTCCCAGGGAGCCACTAGTGATCAATCAGGATTAGTACAAGAGGTGTGACCAACCACTATTCCTGCTTTTCTGGATACTTTCAGAGGAGTAATTTATTTGGAAACCCATTACTTTTCAATATGTACACGCACAATTAATGAAACACATCCATTCCCCTGTATATATTATGAGCTTTCTAAAAACACTGTTATACCACTTGATGTGTCCTAGAATTCTGCAATGACATGTGAAATGAGGCTCTGGTGACAGTTCCACTAATCTGTATTTAAACGTTTTCAGTAGTAGACTATTATCAGTATTCATTATTTTTAACCAGAGGGCACAATTTCCATTAAAGAAAGTTACTGCTTTTACTTTTTATAGGGAGAAAAGGAAAGAGAACAAATAAATACTTGTGGATAAGGACTCTTGAACTATCCCTCTACTAGTAAGACCTGCCAGGAAAGAAACTGCCACTTTGGCTGGGCAGAGCAGGCCCTGCAGATTGATTCAGTAAGTAAGGAACCTTTGCATTTTTTGTAGGTGTGAGATTATCTTCTTCCTGCTGCTCTGAAGCATCTGATCCACAGGCCAGCACAAAGAAAGCTACATTTTTTTAATTGTGGAAGTAACAGACAGAACAAGAAAGTTTCTATGTACAGCATACTGAGAAGACAACGACAATGACTTCCCTGCAAAGCTGGGATTTGTGAGTCCTGGCAGGGGGTCTGGAACAATTCTGAGAGTAGCACAGTCCCAGACCAATCTCTCAGGGCTTCCAACTAATGCAGAACTGTGTTTAGGGGTCTGGAAAATCCATATATTAACAGCTTGCCCACATTCCTAGCTGGTGGTGAGAACTGAGCAGTGACTCTGAGAGAATGCCAGTGGTAGACATCAACTCAAGCTGGTCTCTTTAAAAAGTAAAACAAAACATGAAATTATTTAAAATTTTATTTGTTCATAAATTCCATGTCATCACCAAAACAAAATCCTGAATACAAAATCTTTTTATTAATTTCCTAACTCAAGCAGATGTTTTATGAGAATTTTTTTTAAAAAAATCTTAAACATCATTTCCTCTTTACTAACTGTAGAAGCAGGCACTCTTCTTCCACAAGAAGGATGAATGTAGAGTTGTGATATTGTAGTGGCCAGGCAGCTGGAGGCTGGAGCCAGGAGACACTGAGCATGGGAATGTCTCAGCAGGATGCAAGGCAGTGGGAAGCGTTGAAAACATCAGCTGCTATTATTAGAATTGTGGCCAATGCATCCAGTTTTTTTCTTAATTAGTTTATCTTATTTGGTATTAAGAATAACAGTAATAAGAAGAACACTTAATGTTTAACGAGTGAGTTTTGTGCTAGACACTATGCTGGGCACTATATATGTTTTACCCCATTGATTCTCAAATTGAATTTAGGAGGTAGATATTATTACCTAACTTTATGGATCAAAATAGCAAGGCTTAGGAGAGGCTGACAGGCTCAATGACACACTGCTAATAGCCAGAGGGGCAGGAATCAAACCTAAGCATATACCATTCATGGGCAAAATGTTGGAAAGTTACCATATTCCCTCCAAGGATCTTAAAGCTCAGATTGAATTGAAATTTATGTAACAGATAGAAAGGAAAAAGAAGGGAAAAAAATGTGAATGTTCTTTCATTTGTCCCAAAGAAAGAAGAACCCTGTAAATATGCCACACTCTTTTATTTTTTTTTTTCCTAGAGAGTGGGCCAGAGTCCATTTCTTAATGGTTAAGAAATGTCATGTTAAATAAATTATGTATGGGGTTCTATTCAGCATCTCTTTGTTCAACTTTAGGTGTTTCAAATCATGAGAGGGTTTGAGAGTGTGTAAGAAAATGGCATAGTGGCCTGCGGTGGCCAAGACTGTACTTTGTCATTCCAGTACACTAATTTGTGACACACTGGCTAGCAACTTACAAGACATTCAAGCAAAGCCATGTGTTGATTCAAGTCATGGACTAGAACACAGCTAAGCATTTTAGCCTCTGTTATTGAAGCTCTAACTATACAGGTGTCTGAATGATGGTTATCTCAGAAGGATTTCCAGGAATCTGTCATTCAGATCTCTACCAATTTAAGAGGAAGTACTCTTTGACAGGAAACTCTGGTAGCCTGAAATGGTAAGTATGATACCCAAAATAAATAGGTAAGGAAATAGACGCCTGGAACATGATTTGAGGGGAACATGAGGCTTACTGTTCAGAAAAATTTAAAGATCTTTATAATCCAAACATAAAATTAATAAAGTGACCTTTTCTTTTACATTGTGAATGGAACTTCCGTTTGTTTCTTCAAAAGCAGACGGTATGTGGGAAACATCAGACAAATCCAAATTGAAAGACATTCTATAAAATATCTAACTAGTACTCCTCAAAACCATCCAAGTCATCAAAAACAAGGAAGGCCTGAGAAACTATCACAGCCTAAAGAACCTAAAGAGACCGGGTGACTAAATCCCATAACGGGATCCAGGGACAGAAAAAGGGCATTAGGTAAAGACCGAGAAAATCCAAATGAAGTCTGGAGTTTGGTTAACATTAATGTGCGAATGCCAGTTTCTTAAATTTGACAAATGTACCATAGTTACATAAGATGTTAACAATGGGGGAAACTGGGTGAAAGGTATACAAGAACTAGATTCTTGCAACTTTTCTGTAAATCTTAAATTTTCCAAAAAAAAGTTTATTTAGAAAAACAAATCACACACACACACACACACACACACACACACACACAAGGCAGAGTGTGCCCTTACAAATGGTTACATATTAAAAGCACTTAAAACAATGCTGACATATAGTGGGGACTCAGTAAAAATATATATATTTATATAAATAAAAATTATTTATAGATATTTATTTATATAAATAAAAATTATTTATTTATTTTTTGAGATGGAGTCTCACTCTGTTGCCTAGGCTGGAGCGCAATGGTGCAATCTCAGTTCACTGCAACCTCTGTCTCCCAGGCTCAAGATATTCTTCTCCTCCAGCCTCCCGAGGAGTTGGGATTACAGCTGTGCATCACCACACCCAGCCACTTTTTTGTATTTTTAGTAGAGACAAGGTTTTGCTTTATGTTGGCCAGGCTGGTCTCAAACTCCTGGCCAAAAGTGATCTACCCATCTCGGCCCCCCAAAGTGCTGGGATTACAGGTGTGAGTCCCCGCACCTGGCCTTTTGAATGAATGAATAAATGAATGAATTAGATAACTTACCCTAGTGAAAAACAAAGTTTTCAGTTGTTCCTTTTTACCTTAAATCTACACTCAGCTTCATTTTTAATATCTTCTACAAGCTAGCTAAACTCTATTTTCTAAAAGTCATCAGTACACTGCCTCTGTTTGGGTCAAAGAAGTCATCTCACTGTCCCAGGATGGTGGAGCCCTCATTTCTGGCTTCACTTTGTCATCCCTTACCCCAAAGCCAAAATGCTCTCCCAACTCATTCTGCCTGCTCCAGATCGAATTCAACACCCCAGGCCCTAAGAATTGTTTCTAAACACTCCTGTCTTCTAAAATCTTCCTTCTCTGAATTCCTACTGTCTACTTTTTAGTTCAACATGTATATATAAAATTGCTTATAGTGGTTAATCCAATGCTGTACACATTCAATTTCCCTTCTTATCCAAGTGTCATTTAGGATGGAGCTTTAGGGGAGTAGTGAAAGGAACTTTCACTTGTTCCTTCAAAAGGAAGGGGTTACAAAAGGGCACTAGGAAAATTTAGGGATATTCAATATGTTTCTTGATAGTGTGGTCAGTTCTTTGTGATAGACATATGTCAGTCTTACCAAAATAGTACCCATTTAATATATGCAATTTATCATATGTCAATGATAGAGCAATAAAGCTGTTAAATACATCTATGTAATTGAATGTTTGGTTTGTTTGTCTGTGTTTGCTTGTGACAGGGTCTTGCTCTGTCACTCAGGATAGACTGCAGTGGTAGGATCACAGTCCACTGCAGCGTCAACCTCCCAAGCTCAAGTGATCTGCTCACCCAGCTTCCTGAGACTACAGGCTCACACCATCACACCTGGCTAATTTGTGTATTTTAATAGAGACAGGGGTTTGTTATGTTGTCCAGCCTGAAATGTTTGGTTTCTAATGTATTATTTATTAGTATATTTATTTAAAATAATAACTGTAAGATAATGGAGATTTGTATTATTTTCTGAGGTTTAAGCCAAAAGTAAGCTCCAAACAATTTTAATTTTTGAACTATTTCATGAGTACTTGAGAAATAGCATGAGTATTCCCTCATTCTAAGTAGTTAGAGATATATATTTTAGCTCCTTAATGTGCTAAGGACTGAAAAACTGTCTCTCACTATGATTGTATCCTGGTAACTTCAAAGTGATTGCAGTTTTTAGAAAACGAACACATCAGATCTCTGCCATGGGCTTATGGTATAATGCCAATTGGATATCATGGAGTAGCCGTTTTATCTGGCTTTTCACAGTGTCCTAAATAAACTTAACCTAAACCCTTCAACCACTTTCCAATTACTGTCCCACCCCCAGCCTCCAGCCTGGCTCTTTAATCTGGAAACAGTGACATGGCTTGTGCGGCCGTACTGTGCCAAGTTATGTATGATCTTTCAAAAACTGACTATATCTTTACTGAAAATTTCTCCTTGACTAGTACCTGCAGCATCAACTTTGGCCATGGAGAATTAGTGTGTGAGAGACTGCAACCTCAGAATGGAGGCGGCACAGGCTCCAGCTGCAGGCTATCTACCAGTGTCAGTCTCCTTGGCCAGTTTCCTATCCAGATCCACCCCCCTTCAGTAGCCCCCTTTCTTTTCCTCTTTGTGTCTTTTTTGCAATTGTTACTCTTTTTGTTTTAACCTGTCCTGCTGGCTGTAGTGCTGCTTCACCAAACACCAAATCAGCTCCACCTTCTTGCCTTCCTTTACCATACTTGCCTACCATATTCGACATGTTTATTAACTTACTTGCTTTCTTTCATGCTCTGCATAATCTCTTTTGCTCAAATCATTAACAATGATTCTTTCAATTTTTGCATCTGCATTACCAAAGACTACTTCATCTTCAGCTTCCCTTTATACCTAGCACATAGCAATATTGTTCTGCTATACAATATAGTGGCAAAGGTCTCATTACTGGAAACTAGAGTCTGTTTGAGCCTGGTTCTGTCACTGACTCAACCATGACTAGTTATATTATGTGGAATAACTCACTAAACCTCACTAAGATCCAGTTTCCTCATATTTCAAATGCCATTGTGACAGCTACATAAAATAACGCAGGTAAAATACAAACTAGAAAATGCTATATGGATGCAAGATATTGCAAACAGGCAATGTGTATTTATTCCCAATACAGGTATATTTCTTTGAGCTCTCTGAAAAATTAAGTAAAATATTCCATTTCTAAAACTAAAAGCTATCAAGCCTTTCTAAAAGTCTCACAGTAGCTTGGTAGATATAAAAGTGGAGAAAAAAAAATTGCCTTTCTGAATGCCAGAGCTTTGTAAGAGATGAAATTGAGACGATATAAAACACAGGCTCACTTCAAAATGGAGAAGTGGGTAAAATTGAGGTACTAATCAAAATGTTTGAAGCCTGTCATCCTTGTAAGAATAATGCCATGCTTCAGTGCCATGTGTTCAACATCTGCAAACCAAAAGCAAATGAAAAATTCTATTAGCTTGTATCAGAAATGTGAACACTCAGCTGAAGCTAACACTATTGTGGGGGGTATAATTCAAAGTAATATCGAGATGGAAATGATGAGTGAGGAGAAAAGGTAAAAATTATTACATAAACACAATTTATTTTTGAAAAGCACATGAGCATATGCAAGGCAGCAAAATCTAAACTATCTCCTGGTAATTAAATAGCAGAGTCAGCATAGGGTTTCAGAAGAAAAATCAGAAGCCAGACTAAACCAAACTAGTTTCTTCTGTGAAATCTTTCCTAATTCCCCTAGGCCAACTTAAGTACTTTATTCTTTATGCTCCAATTGCCCCCTGCATTTACCTCCATTGTAACTATTACCGCAATGTATTATAACCATCTGTGTACATGGCAATTTCCCTTAAACTGTTCTGTTTGAAAAGCAGAAACCATTCTTTTTTCCTTTGTTTCCCCAGTGCCCAGTATGTTGCTTGCTACCTGGTTATTAAGAAATTGTTGGTAAATGATAAAGGAACTACATTTTGATCAATGATACATCTAATGATGAATATCAGCTTCTTCTGAGGGTGGCAATAAAGATACACTCATTTTAGGACACTTAAGTATTAGTGTATAGCTTATGGAAATAGCTTTATTATTTTATTAAAACCCAACTATTTTGTACCGCACTATTGAAGACAAATTATTAGGGACCTACATTTGGAGAGTCACAATCTGGGCGACATAATTCACAAAACTGATTTCTGATTCTACTGAAAACAGAGTCACAGGGTCTGCCCATACAGGTCAGACAGAGCAGCCACAGAGGGGTTGGCAGGTTACATACTGCGACTACACAGCTCCATGGAGGTGCCATTCACATAGCATAAATGTGAAGAGCCATGTAATGCAATACATATAACCCACGTGACAGCCAGGTAGCTTGCTGACAAAATAGGCCTGCCTATTTTGCAGCCAAAGTATTTATCTATGTTCCCTCAGTAATTCCACAAAGCTGTGTCTTTGCTTAAACAATAAACGATGGATATCCTTGGGCCACTCCATGTCAACAGCTAGGAAAAACGACTCTGGTACAACATCTTGTAAACTCCCTTTATGGAATGCCAGTTCTAAGGGCTGTTAATAGATATTCCAGTGAAAGTGGCTGAGGGCCAAATCAGTTAGAGGAACACAGGAATAAAGTTTAACTCGTTCTTTCATGTCTGATATCTCAGAAATTCTAATATGCTAATACATTCATCTATAAAAGGCATTATAGGCCAGGTGCGGTGGCTCATACCTGTAAATCCCAGCACTTTGGGAGTCTGAGGTCAGCAGATCACATGAGGTCAGGAGTGAAACCACCCTGACCAACATGGCAAAACCCCATCTATTAAAAGTATAAAAATTAGTTGGGCATGCTGGCACCCACCTATAATGCCAGCTACTGGGGAAGCTGAGGCACAAGAACTGCTTGAACCCAGGAAGCAGAGGTTGCAGGGAGCCAAGGTCACATCACTGTACTCCAAGCTGGGTGATGGAGTGAGACTCTGTCTCAAAAACAAACAAACAAACAAACAAATGACATTATAGTCTACAGTATTTCCCAAATTTATTTTACCTCCAAACACCTTTTCAAGAAACATTTTGCAAAAAACAAAACAAAACAAAACAAAAACAAACTAGTGCAATTTCATGAACCATACTTTGGAAAACACTGCCTTAGAGCACAGCATCCATTCCTATTGGCCTTACCCCACCACCTACTGATCAGAAACTAGGAGGTGTATTTTACCAAGCTCCCACAGGGGATTTTTATGTGACCAAATGGGCACTACTAGTGGACCCAAGTTTGGAAACCACTCCATACATTAACTTCATTTCTCACTCCTAAAGATTTCCATTCTCAAAAGTTAAATTTATCTGGCTCATTTTTCACAGACCTCAAAATCTCTCATGTCTATAAGCAGGTATGCAAGATAGAAAAACAACCTGACTTATAATACCAGATTAATAATTTTGTAGTTTCTGATTCATGATATTGTTAGCAAAGCTTCTCACTTGTTGAATCTAGAATTTCAATATGTATACCAATAAGAATTAAAACAGTGTTAAGATACTTAAAACACAAACAAATATCTGGAGGTTTTTCTTTCCTTGAGTTTTCTTATGGGAGTATCCATAGACTCATGGAAGATTAGAATTGAAAGAAGTAGCTACAGAGGTGGAGCTATTTACCCGTAGTCAGAGAGATCATTAGTAGCAAAACTGGAGTTTAAATTCAGAGCTCCCACCCTGCTTCTATTAGTGCTCCTTCTTCTGCTTAAACCAATGCAGCATCTAGAAATCTATTCTAAATACCTCAATCCCTCACAACTACTAATTTATTCTTTAAGCTACTTTTGTGTCCTCAAATAGTAATAGTCATAAAAAAGAAAAAAAAAATGTTTCATCTGTTTTTTTTAAATGACAGCTTTAAACGCAGTTACCTGAAAATGAAACGATTCTAAAGCTTTGTTCCCATGAAACAGCCTCTCCCAATCCAATGCATCATCATCACCATCTTTCACCTGGACTACGACAATAATCAATCTTATGTCCTTCCAAAAAGATCTCTATTCTGCAGGAAAAGTAATGGTCTTTTAAAAATGAAAATCTAATCATGCTATTTTCTTTCTTTAAACTCTCCAATGATTCCCTGATGCCTTTTGGATCCATAAGCCATAAGGCCTTTGTAAGGTTGTGCCCCTTCCATCTCATTTCTTGTCCATCTTCCCTTGTGTACCAGGCTTCATTCATTCTGACTTTTAAAATTTCTTAATTATCCATGCTTTTTCCCATCCCAAGACTTTACCATATTCTTGCTCTCTGTCTAGAACATTTCCTATGCTCAATCCAAGCTTTCATTCCACTAATTGTTAATCCACCCTCAGCTCTCAGATTTGAAATCTTTTCTGGGATGCTTTCTCTGGCTTTCATGACTGAGCTGTCTCTCCACCAGTTGGCACTTCAATTGTTTAGTGGAGTGATTCCTCTCCTAGACTATAAGCACCATGAAGGCAGCAGATATTTTACTAGATAGTAAATCCTCAGCCTACCTAGCACACAGTAGCAATTCAATAGAGTTGTGTAAAGAAAAAACAAAAGAAAAAAGGGAAGGATGAGGAGATGGAGGAAAGCAGAGGAGAGAGGAAGGGGAGAAAGGGAAGAAGGGAAAGAAGCATGAAAACAATCCACTATTTTTCTAGCACAATGTCTTCAATGTGATGAATTCTCTTTTATCTGATATCTTCAGAGATTAGATATTCTGATTACTTCATTCCATTTGTTAAGACACAGTTCAAGCTTACAAAAACGAATGAGGATAAGGTAAACAGATAAAAGAAGACAAGAAATTCAACTGCATGGAATATAGAGAAAAGCCTATATCAACAAATAACATAAAGAAAGGAATGAATTTGGTCAGGTGCTCTAAAATACTGAACAAAATACCTACGTACACAGCCAAAAAACCCAGCACATTGTAAAACCCAGAGGCACTGCAAACCGCTAAGTTATTCACTGCTCAATTAAAGCTCATATCAAAGACATAACACTTCTATAAGTTAGGAAGAAACTACACTCATTTTGGCAGCAAAAATGACTCTATGCTTTTGATGATAAACTGATATTCTTATAAAGAGAGGACAAAGACCCTGTATATGTCTACAAGCAGTAAACAGGGCCTTAATTTTTGAAAGTCTCATGTAGATATCTAAGACCACATACTGTAAAAGCACATACAGTTCAATTTATTTGTCTTAGAAGGAAAGTGAGCCAGCTGGACCCTGCTGGGATTTGTACCTGAAAGTTACAGGAAAATCTGAAGTTCCAAAAAATATTCTTAAGGCACAGCAGTTGAGAAAAATAAGTTCAAAAATATATTATTTTGAGGAGGTCATTGGCTAAGCCAAGAAAATTAAATTAGATGCCACAATCACTGAGAAAATAAAAAGACAGACACATATCTTATAGTTTTAGTCCTCAATGCTTCTCCTATAATTAATTTGTCTTCCTGCTAGTTACGGATATATCATTTCTCAAATAAAGGAAGGAAAGGTTTTTTATGACCCAACTCAAAGTCACAGATTCTTATAGCTAGCAGCAATCTCAGAAATAACTCAGCCTAAACTTCTCACTTTAAAGGTCAGAAAAACTGAAGCTAAGAGACATTAAATGACCCTAGCAAGGTCACTGTGAGATAGTGGCAGAGTAAGGACCAGAGCTCTACCTCCCCTACTCAGTAGCTAGGTTTCTGAACACTAGATCGCTCTAGGAAGCAGCCATATTTTTCTATTCAGAACTTTTTTTTTCCTCAAAGCAAGTGCATCACATTCTATTTGAGCTTGTAGACACCTAAAAACCCCAGATGGTCTCATATCAACTTCCTCCAAGGCAGTTCACCCCCTTCCTGAATTTGTGCGATAGATTATTTTTATTCTAAAAGAAGACTTTTATTTATATCCATGTTACATTTTATCTTGGTGCTTTCAGATCATTGTTTCTGCCTTTTAAGATCAAATTGAATTTTGGATCTGCCATTCAAGCTGCTAGGTAGTCCTCTGAGGTCTGAATCATTGAAGAATCTAAAGAGCATGTCTTGCGTGTCTTCATTCAGGTCGCAGGGAGGACGCTGAATAGGGAGGGCAGAGCTGCTGCTAGCCAGTCTGCGAGGAGGCTTAATGCATGAATCAAGACCTACTGCACGTGACTGCTCAGTTGTCACTGAATCCACCTAAAGATTTTTTCATCCAAACCACATTTTTCTAGCTTGGTTTTAACTGTATAATAAACACAATTGTATTGACTAAATGCAAACCCTTATAGAATAAGCATTTTAAAAACAAAATATTACATTTCTAGCATTTTTTAGTTGACAAATTATTTTATATAAATTATTTCATCTGCAACTCAGAGAAAGTAAACAAGTCAGGGCTTATTATTTCTGTTTTGTAGATCAGGAAACTAAGTTTCAGAGAAGTTAATTGACTTACTCACCATCAACAAGCTAACACTTATGGAAGTCGTGTGTCCCTAGACACTTGCTCCAACACTTTTATGTGATTTCATTTGGATAGTATAGGTAATTGTCAAATACATGACTGAGATGAATTTCAGGGTACTGTACTACAAAATCCCAAGTGAACTACATATCTGATTTTCTGAACACCATGAGAGCCCAACAGGAAGAGAAAGCCTCCCTTTCCATGTGTTTTCTCAAGATGGACAATATAGGATTTCACAAATCCTGTTTCAAAAATCATAAACACATACACACACACACACACCAGCTTGCTATTTTTCTATTTTGAATACCTAAGAAGCTTTTACCTATCCTGCCCTTTGTCCCAATAAGTAGGCCTTTACCATCAAGAAAAAGAGCCTAGTTGTCCAACCAAAATGTCACTGGGAAGGTACCTTATCAAAGACCAACAATACAGTGTATTGTCCCCTGGTTCTTTCAATGACCCACTCAACTCCTTGGTATGTCTTCCTAATTCCTAGATAGAGAATGCCAACACAGGTTTTAAGGGCAGCAGCCAATCCTCAACTTTTCCTGCCTTCACAGTCCAGCAAATAGTTAGCTTTCCTACCTATTATGGGTACTCACATACCATCGTCAGTTTAGCTATTAAGTAGATAATCAGATGCTGTTTTGAGTGTTGGCTTTCACAGGCCTATAAAAAACACCCTGCCACACACACACATGTGCAAGATATTATGTCCCAAGTGTCCACTCTGTATCCTGACTGTGCTGAGTATTACAAGGGACATTAACAATAATACTTCATAGTTACACAGGATTTTAGAATTTACAACACACTTCCATAAATATCATTGCAATCTTCACACTAGTTATAAGAAATAAACAGTACAGATGGCATCATTTCCATTTCATAGATGAGAAAAGTGAAATACAGCAAACTCGGTGACCTACCCAAGGTTACACAACTATTGAGGGACTGAGAGGTCTTCATCTAAAATCTTCCTCCTCCAGTTTAGCAGAGAACATAAGTTATTTGACTATGTGACTTTAAGAAATGAAAATCAGATAACAGCATGAACCACTCATATTCAAATGCTGCATTCTAGTGTTCATGAAAAAAGTTGTAGATATCCTGATTGAGCTCAACAATAAGGCATGCAAGGCCTCCTAGAGCTCTCGTGAAAATCTTTTAAATCTTTTCACCCTAGACCACAGTTCAAACCACTAAACACTTTAAACTGTGCTTTTTATGCACTGGAAAGAGCTCTTATTCTGTTATGGAGAGTACAATAAGAAAAGAATGAAACTCGGGTGCATTAAGTTATCCTATTCAAAGAAAATAAGTAAATTCTATTCAAAGAAGAGGGGCAACACCCTGTTCAACCTGGTGAATGATCTGTTAAGGGTGTGAATCATAAGGCCATAAACACTGCAGCGAGAAAGCAGCTGAGTTCCGGCTGACACAATAGCAAAGTACTAAACCTGTAAAAACTTAGTAAGAGAAGGAAGACGAATGACAAAGTGCATTATGACTCTGAACAATATCTTGAAAGTAAATGGAGGGCTCAGCAGGCTCCTGCACATTAAAATGATGCCCCGTATGATGTGGGCTGTACCCTCCTTGAGGAGAAGTTACAGTCAAGCTAAATGTAGAACAAGAGAGAACAAAAACCTGAGAAGCAGAAATCACACAAAAGCAGATGATTCAAAAGATGTTCTAGAGCGGTGGTTCTCCAAGAGTGGCACCTGGACCAGCAGCATGATTATCACCTGGGAACCTGTTTAGAAATGAAAATTCTCAGGCCCCAGTCAGACCCAAGGAATGGGAAACTCTAGACCTCGGCCCCAGCCATCTATGGTTTAACAAATCCTGTAGGGGATTCTGACTTTTAGCCCAGCTAAAAATATAGTAGTCCCGTTATCATATTTACTGATATTACCTGCCTATTGGCAGTGGTTTCAGATGAAGAAAGAGAACATTGGATGATGAATGGTGTGTTTCCATCTGCTATGAACCCTGGAAGTGATAGTTTTGGCACACCCCTACCACTACCCACTGTGGGTAGTGGGTAGTGGGTGCTATAATTAGCAATCCATTGAGGAAGTATCTCTGAAAGCTTAATAAGTACAATGGGACAGGTATGAGATAATTAATCATTCTATTATGGTCATCATACAGTTAATTAAACATGGTTTCTTCTCCCTCAATCACCTAGCTCTTAGAGCAGTGGTTATCATATTTTAGCATACATCAAATACACCTAGGAGGGAGG
Source organism: Sapajus apella (assembly GCF_009761245.1). Taxonomy (NCBI): domain Eukaryota; kingdom Metazoa; phylum Chordata; class Mammalia; order Primates; family Cebidae; genus Sapajus; species Sapajus apella. Next base: position 8,687,958 of record NW_022437018.1, read on the forward strand.
GCTTACTAAAAGGGAATCCTGAGACCCACCCCAAGATGGTGATTCAGTGGGCTCAGGGTGGGGCCAGATAATTTGCATTTCTAACAAGCTCCTAGGTGATGCTGATATTGCTGATCCAAGGACCACATTTTGACAGCCTCTGTACTAGAGAAAAAAAAACAATTAAAATAAAATTGATGTTTTAGGTACACTTGACCACTGGTGTGCTGGTAAATGTTTAACTGCTTTCCAGGAAGAAAACAAAATGTAGCATTTGCCAATTCTGTGGTAAATATTTCAACCATGATCTATATTAAGCTACAACATGATGTCACTGAGCTCAGAGTTGGGAAGAGGTGTGCACAGTCCACATTTACTAGCCAGCTCCAGCGCACCCCTGCAGCCACTCTATATTTCTCTGGACTTGATGTGCAAAGTCTGCAGCACCATACTGTTTAAATCCCACAGTTCCCTGAAACTAGGAATTTGACGAGTCAAACAGATGCTACATGTTAATTCTGCTTCCTTCTTTGGTGAGTCACCGACTCTTCAGCAGGAGAGTCATGTGAAGATCCATTTCTCACAATAAAGCTCATAGTAAATTTCCCCAAATGGAGCTCCATCATCCTGAGTATCCAACACTCAGAACTTAATTTGGGGATGGTTTAGGCAGCAGACTGTCCACTAGAAAACGGGATAGCATAAAAGTAAATGGCAAAATATAAAGGCTGTATTACCAGGCGAGTCCTGCAGTGGGGATCCTAAAGTAAAATATAAGTGATTCCATCTGAGGAAGAGTTCAGACATCAAAATGTCACAAACTCACTATGTGGCATGCAGCAAATAACCCAGTTCCTTTTTAAGTATGGAATGCATGCTCTTACGAGTGAAACACTCGGAAATTTTAAATAAGATCCAGTAAGAAAAGATGAAAGAAAAAAACGGATTCTTCTTTCCATCTGAAACTCTACTAAAAGACTCTGCATAAAATTCTGTGGAAGTTCTGTGTTGCCTCTGTGAAATTATGACATCCTCCCTACACCCACGTATCATTTTTCTAAATGCAATTAACGCTACCACAACTGACCAATCATCCAGTCTGGTCAGAAATTCTGGCCAGAATCCTTACTCATACACTGGATAACTAGCTTCTGAATAATCAAAAGGTAACTGTAAAAGTGAAATCTGCTTCAGGTCTTACTTGATTTGTCAAGATAAAAAATATTCCTGATCAACGTGCAGAGAAAAAGTGGATTAGCAAAACAGTTGCCTTTAAGAGATTGTCTTGCTTCAAGTTTATTTATCAAGAGAATATCCTAACCTTGAATCCCAGCCAATATTATTACGGAATAAGTAACATATGAAAGTTTCACCACTACCAACAAGCCTTTTGGCAAAGAGTAACACAACACTCAATTTGAACAACAATTTTCTCTACATACTAATTAGTTACTGTTGACCCACATTTTCATCTGGTACTAGGGGACAAAAATAACATGTCCACGTATCACTTACACCAGGTTTCCCAAGCTTTCAGCCACCCCTTTACCAACTTGCCATCAGCAAGCAGTGACCCCTTCCTGAAGAGCTTAACCTATACAGAGTTCACTAGGAGTCACTCAGCACAGCTCCGTAACTCCACACTTGAAAGGTATCTCTTGTGGTTGGACCACAGCCAGAACAAAATTAAAGTATTTCCTATTTAATTTTGCCAACTACAAGAACCCACTCACTTAAAGCTTGATAACAATGAGTTGATTGAATTGCCATTCAAGAAGAAGCAGTTTTGTAAGACGGGTTTCCTGTCAGCAGCCCACATGAAGCTTCCATTCTTTCTGCCTCTCTCCTTCTCTCCTATGCAAAGATTTAGGAAAGGGTACATCCCGAGAACTTAGCTATTTTGGTGATCCCACTGAGGACAAATAGTAACTGAATTCCAAGATACATACTATCATATGCCATGTACATACCATTGCATATATGAGGCCTGACACAGGCAGCAAGGACTATGAAACTCCCTAATTATCTGCTGCCACTTGTCCATGTCTGTCTACAGATTCTTCCATACTCATAGCTTTAAAACCCACCTGAATTCATGCCTTCTCTCATTCCAAACCCCAGTGACAGTACAGGTCTAAATCTGAAGAGTCTTTTCACTGCATCACCTAGGGCAATAAGACATCTTTCAAAAGAAACTATCAAGCCAATAAGGCCTGAGTGGTTTATTTTAATGATTCTAGGATAAAACTCAAAAGTTGTAGTCTTCTGTGACACATGATTTAATAGAACAGGAAGTAGGCCAAGAACCTCGGACTAGGCAGAGGGAGTGAGAGCATCAATCACTTACAGAGCACTCACAACAGTGGCTATCAAAGAAAGCCATGTCTCCTACGGTTCAGAACACACTGAGATGACTGACGTTAGATGATTCATGTATAAACAATTTTGCTTCAATAATTATGTGTTTAGAACCTACAACAGTAATAAATGGTATCTATTATTAGCACTATTGTTATATTATTTTGTCTTCTAAAAGCTAACTCTTTAAGAAAACTATTAGTGCTTTGATAACAAATAGGTTTCAATGTACCTGACAATTCTCAAAGTTAAATTAGTGGATGCCTGAAGAGCTATATTGGGGAAGATGGTGAAGCCATGTCTAAATTCAGCAAAAAAAAAAAAAAAGCCTTCATCAGTTAGAGATAACCATCATAGGCTTGGGCAGCATCTGTATAATGCATTTGCCCACCAGCCCCCCGGACTAGCCTTTTTGGTTCTCTATGAGAGGAAATGTGCTGTGCTACTGTGTTTTTACATTGCTGTATTATCAATCCTTGGTGCATAGAACCTACTTATTACATGTTTTGCTAAATTGAATGCATTGGTGTAGAAGCATTAAAACTTTGCTGAATAAACACTGGGCAAAATGCAAGTCTGTATTCTAGAACCAGTTGGAAAAAGCAACTATTCTAAAATCTCAGACTAATCACTAAACTATTTCAGGCTTATAAGAAGTCAGACAGAATGATTTCTAAGTCCTTGGGTAGCTCCAAAGCCTATCACTATTTCATTGTCCCTTTTGTTTTTATTTGGAGAAGATGTTTGTACCCTATGTTATCAATATATGCCAATACACACACACTTCAAAAAAAAAACCAGACTCAAGAGTAAGTTCTGAAAGAACAGAGAAGTTTGATATTTAAACTGGTTGAAAGTTGTGAAAGTTTCAAGTAGAATGGTCTGCGATAATGCCACAGGGCCACAGAAGGTTTTAAATGAGTGGCTGAACCTTGGTTTGCTTTTTAGAGCTAAGCCTTTCAAATCTGATTCTCTTCATGCTATGACATTTGTCAGTGACCACTGCTGATTACCTACTTGATGATATTTGAGCTATGGGTTTATACTGGTGATTGGAAAGGAGAGAAGGGGTAGCTGTCAGAAATGTGACTGGAGAAAGATCATAACCTAGAAGATGAAAAAAAAGGGTGGCAAAAATTCTAGTTCTTAGCTGACATCTGACATAAACATGAGTATCTTACAGGGAAGCCATAAAGGTGTACAGAATTACTAACCATGCAACCTAGTAAAATACAATCCAGCAAATGTCTTGTCAAAGCAAAAAGACACAAAACTTCATAATAATAAATTTTTAAATCCATTCTATCTAGGCTAGAATCCAAAATAATACTTAATGTCCCATAAAAGTATACACAGACAACAGTTCCATGATACTCACACAGCAAAAAGTGTGAAATGTGAAAGCACTTAGGGTGACTGTTCAGATGTCAATCTCCAAATTTCCTCAAACATCTCAGAAAAGAACATTCAGAAAAACACTAATTGGAAAATCAAAACAAAGAGACATATGGACAGAGAAAGAGAAAAAGTTATAACAGGCAGATATCATCCACATATAACTAAACACAGGATCATGATTTTCTGTCTTAATATTTTGTACACTTTATTTCTTAGTGATATCCAGGACTTTTGATGATATCAGCTTTAACCAGGGATCTAGAGCTGCCCATTCATAGTTGTCTGCGAAATTTAGATGTTTGAAGTATCTGATTTGGGGTGGTAGGTCTTTGACTATTAATTAGCATTGTTAATGAAAATCCCTCAAGTTATTTGAATTTGAAAGTGTTTATGTGGCTTAAAAAAATAGTTCCAAATGGGCCAGATGATGCCCACTTGGGAAGCTAAGGCTGAAGAATTAAACAGTGTTCTGGCTGCAATATTATTGTTCACACTGAAATACAAGAAGCCTTCATTGCCCAACAAGGGACAAATGATCCCAGACCAGAGTGGACTGACTGAATTAGATGGAGTATTTTTCAACTGGTATTTCCTTCACATTATGGATAATGTCAGGCCGACTCTGGCTTGCCCTTAACTTAAAGACTTAGATGCTGCATTTCTTCTTCCAGGAAGCCATCTCTCTCTCTCTTTCTCTCTCTCTCTCTCTCTCTCTCTCTCTCTCTTTCACACACAACACTCCGCTCAGTATAGGCTGGGAGTCCTTCCTCAGTACTGCATTTATGCTCTTTGCAAATCTCTATCCTATCACCTGTATTTTATTTGCTTTATATTCTCAGCACCTGGATGTACCTGGAACTTTGTAAAATCAGAGAAACAAAATGAAACCTAGTCAATGCTGGATGAGTGAATGAAGTCTTGAGAGTAATGTTTCATATCTTTTGCAGAATAACAGTACCCTATTTTCATTCAATATGTGAATTAGAAATTCTAATTTATTTACTTTCAACGTAGAATTTCCTAAGGTCTGTATATCAAAATAATAGTAAAGGCTGTTATTTTTTTAAGCTTAAAATACATTGTCACCTCCATATTTGTTCTCTCTCTCTCTCTCTCTCTCTCTCTCTCTCTGTCTCTGTGTGTGTGTGTGTGTGTGTGTGTGTGTGTGTCCTATTTTGTTGCTTGTTTGTTTCCACAAAACACAGATTTAAGACAGGAATAGCCAAAGAGGAGCATGGCTTAGCCCGTGACTAACCATAGGGAACTATAGAGTAAATCAATTTCTTCCTCATCTGTAAAATGAGATAGAATAACTGATCTGAAAGGAAGATTTATTTCTAGTTTTGTCATTCTACAATCATGTATGTTACTTGTTCTATGATATATATTCAGGAAACCACATTAATTTGAACTATACTGATTTGGAATGGGCGAGAATATTGACTAAAATAATCAAACTTACGTTAGATTGCTTTTTTTCTTTGTTTTCCATGTTAAAAGAAGAGAAGCCTGGGTAAATAAATTAACCACATAATGAAAAAGGTTGAGGGCACCTCTCCTCTCCTAAGAATACAAACTGGTCTTTAAATGCTTTGGAAGTGTCTATTTACTCACAAATGGTGTAATTGCAGTATATGTAGGGTTGACACTATTTAAATTATTTTGATGAGCTAATTAGAGATCATCCTTATCTATTAATTAAAACTCCACTACACAGTGTCTGAGAAGTTATAATAGTTGCAGTTTTTATATATTCTTAAAGAGATTCAAACTAAAACAAGTATTCACCAATTTAATTAGCTTTCCTTTCAATTCATTCAAATTAGGGATTTTTGACTATGCTTATGTTAAATGAACTTGTTTTGGAAAAAGTAGCCACATTACATAAATTACAAGAATGCTGATATATTGGTCATTGGATTCAAATGTCAAGATCACAATAAAAATAGTATTAGCTAGTCAACCCTTATTTCCCTGAGTAGAGGGATGGCTCAGCAAAAAAATAAGGGGGACTTATGATTTAAGTCTGTCTACACAACTATTCAAAGAAGTATTCTGTCAAATCAAAGCATTCTCTTTGTAATGAATGAATAAAGCATTTCAAATCAATGATCAGGTACTAAGGGCTAACAAGTGCTAGGTTCTTACATGGGCTAGTATAATATATAACGTATAATATTTTTGAACACACAGTTAAGCACTTACACAAACAAATATAAAGTATGCTAACTGAACTGCCATAAGAGGGATAGGAAGAAATGACCTATGAGTGTCAAAGGTAGGAAACACCATATCTCTGTGCCAGAAAAGAATTTCCCATATACTACTTTTTTTTTTTTCTTATTCAGGGTTTCTCTCAGTCACTAAGGCTGGAGTGCAGAGGCTGCTTGCTGCAGCCTCGACTTCCTGGCTCAAGCAATCTAACCAACCCAGTTTCCCAAGTAGCTAGGACCACAGCACGTGCAACCAAACCTGGCTAATTTTTTTTTTTTCTTTTGGAGAGATGCAGCCTCTCTGTGTTGCCCAGGCTGGTCTTCAACCCCAAGGCTCAAACAATCCTCCTGCCTCAGCCTCCCAAAGTGCCAGGATTACAGGTGTAAGACACCACACCCAGCTGCTGCTTTCTTAATCTACACGTCAACCTTTCAAATAATATATTAGTGTTGTAATGAAAGATACAGACACAATCAGATGGAAAGAATGACCACAAAGAAAGAAAAACAATGAAAGGCAGGAATAAGGAAAAGGCAGGAAGAATCAGGAAGAAACCAGTCTGAAAGTTTAACTGCCTCATAAGAGAACAGAATCACATGGTGAATCAAAGCCAGTAACCCAAGTGAAAAGCAAGACAGGGAATAGTTGCTGAAATCTAAACTGCTCAGTGTTGTTATGTAGTCACAAAGCAAACAGAGAAGAACTTAACTGGTTTTGTTGATTAAGGGCTGCAGGTGAGCATGATAATATATAAATATACGAAGTGATGTGTGATTAATAAGGAAGGAGTTAAAAACTGTGGTTGTGGCAGTTTGAAATGTAGTAGGATCACTGTTGTGGTTTTATTCTAAGTAGAATTTTTACATTTTAAGTCTGTAAATACTTTACATTTTAATTCTGATGCTAAGGGCATCAGAAAGCCAGGAAACTGTTATGCAGGGTTAACTCTTCAAAAACCTAGTAGGGAAAGAAAAGATGATCCTTCCATGAAAAAAAAAAAAAAAAAAAAAAAAAACATTGAAGTTGAAGAGACTGAATTATGGCTTTCTGAGAGCTGCCTGCCTTAAGAGATTTTTCATGTGGCTGGCCCAAACTAGGAAGGGCTTGGCTAAGAAGACGGGGCACCAAAACAAGACCTCATGAAAGAGGGGCTAGTCAAATCCAGAGCGAAGACTCACTTAGTGAACAGATATTTATCTCCCAGACTAAAAAGACCAAAAGGAGTTTCCGGAATTCTCTCCCCTAGACAGAGATAGAGGTCGGAAAACCAATATCTGGTATAAGCAAAAGGACGTGGGTGTAGATTTGGCAGAGAAACAGCAAGGAATACAATACAGTAGCTCACGAAGGGATTGAAAGAGAGTCCAACAACTCTCTTAAAGTCTATAAAGTGACATTATAAATGAGAAAACCAAGCTCGGGGGGTTTATGGGTTCATGATCACAGCAGATTTTGTAGTTCTTAGGATTCAAACCCAGATCCCTGTCACTCCAAAGCCCAACTGCATATTTCTTTATGAAGCAGGCAAAGTTTGAGATGAACAACTGTAAAGCATTTGCACATGTGTAAAAGCATCCAGGTATAAGAATCAGGAGCAAAAGATGGGACAGAAAATGTGCGCTGTGCCTGATAAACACCAAGGGTGCACCGTACTTGGTGAATCATCACTCAAATGGATGATGAGAATAAGCCATGAAATGAATTTCTTTGATGGGAAAGAGCAGACTTTCACTTCTGAGGACGTGCAGAAAGAATGTGACTACAAGAGAACAGAAAGTCATCTAGGAAAGAGACAACACAGGAACCTGACAGAATAGGGAGAGCATCTTGATGAGGCAGAATCATAAAAACCAAAGGAGAAGAGAATTTGTACATGTTTTTTAAATGCCTAACTTCACAATCAGAAATTACTTACTGATGGAGAAGGATATGACCCTTTTATTTCTCATTCTTTTCAACTATCTAGGTCTTCATGCAATTTTTTCATTCCCTTCTCATTTCATGGATTGCTTTTGGAATGCTGATTTGGTGAGAAAGGGAGTACAGCATTTATCAGCATTTTCATTTAGAAGCAGAACCTAAAAATGCTATATTCACTAATAGAAGACAAAGATAACAGAACAGCTTCTTTGATTTCTTTGTTTGATAAATAATTGATACCCAATAGGATATTTATTGGAGAACAATAATATCTCTATTATAGCTATAGATGTCAGGATCCAGAGAGGCCTGGTTTGCCTCTTGTTGGAAAATACCAAGCTTGTATGGCTGGGTAGTAATATTTCCAAGTGCCACTATTTGAATTTAGGTGTAAATTCTTCTAATTAGATTAGATTTCTTCTAAATAAGAATTTACTCTGTACCCTTAGATTTCACTGTTTAAAAGAATTAAGGCTCTTTCTTAAACCCCAATCGCTACACTTGTTCTTTTTGAGTAGTTCATGGTTTTTCCAAATAATATTCATTAGGCAATTCAATTACAGGGTATGGCCTGCTCCTTGGTTATTCTTAGTCAATACCTGAGTGAAAGTAGTGTATCCTTTTCATGTTTCTGTTTAACATTAGTCATTTATTTGGTAACAGACTAGCCTATTGATTTGGTGAGACCTATAAAATTAATGACTGAGACAACAACTTAGCCTCACAGCATTCAATGAAGTCCTCAGAGTTCCTTAGACCTTGCTTGCAAATTATTGTCTTTATGTCACTTGTTTTTACATACATGTGACATTTCTTGTTTAAATCTTGGGAATTTGGTTCATGTAAAGGCTCTTTTTCACTCTGTGAATAGCTAGTCCTTTGTGAAATCTTCAGAAAGATTTATATTAAGGAGTCAGTCAGTAGCCTAAGAGGTATGAAAAAATTGTTTCATGAATCAAACCATGTGTGTCAGTGAGAACATTTTCACGCTGTTTCTTTTCATTACATTACAGAGTTGATGATTTACAATGCCATAGTCCCCTCTCTGGCAGCAGAACAGGGAATAAATTGATATTCTCTCACAAACACTTGTTTGCAATATTTGTTTAAAGATAATTCTCCACTATGGCTCTAACTTCTTGAATGGTCAAGTGTCCTTCCACCTAACTGATATATTTCATTTACAATAAACCTGGTTTCAAATAGGAAGATCATGTTGGAGTGTATAAAAAGGGGTGGAATGAGAACTAGAAAAAGTTTATAAGATAACATTTACATGTATTTTGTACGACCACAAAAACCATGCAAGCCTAAAGATCACAAATAATTTGTAATTAAGAATACAAATTATACCAACCACAGAGAACACACTTTTGTTAGAAAATAAGAAATTCACGTTCTATTCAATGCATACCTTTGTTCTTTCTTTCTTCTCGTTGCATACTAGGCAATGAGAGCATTATGCATACTAGGCAATGAGAAGACAGAAAGAACAACGGTATGCATTGAATATAACCTGAATCGACATTTCTCCACAGAAGACATAAACATTCCCAACAGGTACAGGAAAGATGCTGGACCTCACTAGTCATCAGGGAACTACACATCAGATATCACCTCACACCCGTTAGAATGGCTATTGTCAAAAAGGCAAAAGACAACAAGTGTTGACAAGGATATGGTAATGGACTAAAAATGATACATAAAAAGGTGTATATATACAAACACACACATACATATATGTATGATATATGTATATAGCTGTACACACATATAACAGACACACTAAAATTTTATTCAAGCTAAGAAAAGGAAATCCCGGCCGGACATGGTGTCTCACACACGTAATCCCAGCACTTTGGGAAGCGAAGACTGGTGGATCACTTGAGGTCAGGAGTTTGTGACCAGCCTGGCCAACATGGTGAAACCGTCTCTACCAAAAATACAATAAATTAGCTGGGTGTGGTGGAATGCACCTGTAGTCTCAGCTACTCAGGAGGCTGCAGGAGAATCGCTTGTACCAGGGAGGCAGAGGTTGCAGTAAGCTAAGATTGCACCACTGCACCCTAGCCTGGGCAACACAGCGAGACTCCATCTAAAAAATAAAAAAACAAAAAAAGGAAATCCTGCCTTTCGCAATGACAGAGATGAACCTGGAGGACATTATGCTAAGTGAAATAAATCAGACACAGAAGGACTAATATTGCATGATCTCACTTATATGTAAAATCTAAAAAGTCAAATTCATAGAAGCAGAGTATAATTGTGGTTGCCAGGGGCTACGGGATGGGGGAAATAAATGGACAGTTGCTAATCAATGGGCATAAAGTTTCAATTAAGCAAGACAAATAAGTTCTGGAGATCTAATATATAGCATGGTGACTACAGTTAATAACATCATGTTGTATACTTTAAATTTGCTAAGAAAACAGATTGTAAATGTTCTTACCACATACACACACACATACAATGTTAACTAAATGAGGTGATAGATATGTTTGATTGTACAATAATTTCACAATGTATATGTATATCAAAATATCACATTATATACCATATATATGTGTGTGTGTATATATAAATATATTTTATTAGTTTATACTACAGCAGACTAGAAAAAAAAAGAAAGAAGTTTGTTTTCAAGTGTTAATTTTGTGACTCTGTTTTTTAGAAACAGATTTCTGGAATTTTACCTTGCAGATTCCTCCAATTCACCCTTCAGTAGATCATCAGTCTCAAATCAGGTCACAGCCATTTGTAGTATCTATCTGCCCTGAGGTGATACTAGGAATATCATAAATCCAGCTACAGAGCCAGGGAGTGGCTTCGCTGTAGTCCTGGTCTGAAATCCCTGTTGGTATGTTTTCTTCTTTCAGGGCCAGCATTTTACAATAAGCAGTAGCCCTCCTCAGCTTTCAGAATCATGTTTCTCTTCATTCACAAACAACAGATTCTTACAGCAGCTTTTGGCTCTGAATAGTGAGCTTGCATCTAGTGGTCCATCTTGCATGAAATATTTGAATTCCCTACATCTACAAGGGAGCCAGTTTCTAGGCTGCCTCCAGAAGTGTGCCCCACTAGTTGATGACTTCGGTCTTGCCTAACATTTTACATTTATGTTCTATTTCCAGTCCATGGAGATGTTATTTCATTTTTGAAAACAGCAATGAGGTTTTGTGTTTTCTTTTTATATGACTTATATTTTCTATATTTGAAACAGAGCGTTCTTGTCATAGCGTAAACTTACTCTGCCACATTGCCTGGAAGTCTTTTCAAGGGTATATCTATCATTCCAGATTGTCAGGAAGCCAGAAATAAACTCATACAGTAAACATGGTGACCAACTGGGTTTTAAATATATGGAAAGAATATCTTAATTTATGTCATCCAACTAAATACTCAATGACCATCTACTATGTTGAGGGGATGTAAAGGTTAAAAGTATAGCCTTTGTAGCCAAACTGCTTGTATTTGAATGGTAGCTTTCTTGTTTGATCTTTTGAATTACTTTACTCAAGTGCTTCAATTCCTCATCATTAAAATAATACTCATTTCAGAAGTTGGCTGTGAAGATTACATTAGGATATGTGAAATGCTTATAATAATGCTGGGTCTAATAACAAATATATTTGAATTTCTCTTAATCATTTACCTTAGTGCAAAATGGTACCAGATTCTGCAAGAGATATAAAAAGTGCTCAGTACATATGTCCTGCATGTATTAATTTTATTTTGAGTTGGTAAGGGTATAAATGTAAAATAATTAGAGAATAATAAAGCCATTATGTCATACCTTTCCACATACTATTTTATCAATTCTAAAATGTAATAGGAATTAATAGATAATGTAATATACTGAAAGCTGGGACAGCTGAGAACAAATGTCTTAGAGAGAGGATGAACTATGTTATCATAGCTGAGATAGACAGAGGGAAAACCCAGGTAAGGAGGCAATGCAAGGTGAAATTAGGGGAGGAAATGAGAGGGATGTGCAGGGTAAACATGGTATGTATGGAAAAGAACATGGCAGAGCATCCGTATTGTAAAAATAAGAGAAACAGCAATGGATTATCATGGATGAGATTAGGGTAGATACGCCTAAAAGCCAAATGGAAGAGTTTAGGCTTAGGTGAATGATTTTCAATAGGGAACTGTGTCTAGCTGCTTCTGTGAGGTAACAACAAAATGGAAATCATACATGGGCAAGATTTTTCTGAGGTAGTTACACATAATTTAATGAGCCACAAACCTAATTTTACATCAGGTAACTTCAAGTTTGGCCCGTAAGCAGCTTTCAATTTGAAACAGGAATGTTATAGTCAAGCCCTGTACACGGCTTTAGTGATATGAGAAAGAGGGCGCTGGATCCTCCTACTCGTCTGACAGTGAAGGGCACTTTCCCATTGTTTCTTATGTTTACCCATCAAAAATGAGAATACAGAATCAGAGACAACCTCATTTAAAGTCCACTTTGCATTATTACCATTGGAAATATCCCAAACTCTCCCAGCGGCCCTTAAATATTGTTTTAAAAATGCTGCTGTTAAAACAAACACCAAATTCTTGCAGATAAAATATATTTCACCTTATGAGCATACACAGAATTCACATCAGCCTAATAAAATAGAATATGTTGACATTGTTAAAGTTAATGTACAGTAATTTAGTACTTCCTGAAGATATATTTGAAACTTAACAGAACAGTAGGTAGGTTGAAACACCTTGGACATCAAATAGATATTTTCCCGTGTCCTTGAGGAGTACTATGCTGCAGTATTAATTCTGGAAAACCACCAAATGTATCTATAATGACAAAAGCACTATTAGAGTGCCACAGAATTATTTTCAGATTTTCTTTCATAACTGAATCATATTTTATTATTACCCTAAGATATTTATATTGCACAATTGTGCGTAAAATCCCCTGCCAGAAAATTGAGGAAAGAATGAACGAATGAGAAGGAAATAATGAAACCATTCCCAAATTCCAGATGGATGCAAAACTAATTTGATCTTTAAGGTCCTGCCATCTGTTCTTTTTATTTATTTTAGCATTACACATTTACATACCTTCAAGTGAAGAAGTCAAAAAGCAGATGCATTTATAATGGAAAACCTCATTTATGAGGAGAAAAAAATCAAAAACCATAACTTCTTTTGTAATATTTCAGTGGAATCTAGTTGCATGTTCAAGGTATGCCAATTTTTCCAGTAACTGAGAAATAATCAGGCTCACAAGCCATCAGGCAACAGGAAATTAGAAAAAGCAATACAATTGTAGTAAATCCCACAATATAGTAGTCAAATCATCAATGTGCTTTAATTTTTTTGTCTCCTTACATTTATTTCCTATTTGATAAATTTGAATAAGATGTCAAAATTTTTTAAGCTGATATTGTAGATTGAATAGTGTCCCCCAAAATTCATGTCAATCTGGAACTAATGTTCTAGTAACTGTGACTTTATTCAGAAATAGTATGTTGCAGCTTTAGTGAATCAAAGTAAGAATCTAAATGAGATCATACTGGATTGGAGTGGGTCCTAAATCCAGTGACTGGTTTACTCATAAGCAGAGGAGAGGACACAGAGGGACATACAGAGACATAGAGAAGAAGGCCACATAAAGTTGGAGGCAGAGCCGGAAGAAACCAGAAGCTAGGAAGAGTCAAGGAAGAATTCTTTCCTAGAGCTGGCAGCAGGAGCATGGTCCTGCAGATATCTTAATTTCAAATTTCTGGTTTCCAAACTCAAAGGGAAAGATAAATGTTGCTTTAAACCACCAAGTTTGTAGTACTTTGTTACGACAGCCCTAGGAAACTAGTATGAGTGATAAGATTTATTGAATGTAGATTTTGAAATCTTAAACTTTTAACTTTCAAAATCCTTACATAATCATAAGTAAAAGCAGTGCATGGAAATGTGAAGATATGAGAGCAAGCTTTTTTTTTGCACTGAGTAACATAAATCAAACCAGACACATGTAGAAAGTCAATGTAAAAATTTATACATGATTCGCATTCCTAAACTATGCAAAGTGCATTTAGTATTATTCTAACTAAAGAGTTAATCCAGAAATAAAGAAGAAAAACAACAATATAGGGAAGAAATGTCCAAAGTTGATTTGCTATATTTTTTTTTTTTTTGAGCTGGAGTCTCTCTCTGTTGCTCAGGCTGGGGTGCAGTGTGCAATTTTGGCTGCAACCTTTGCCTTTTGGGTTCAAGCAATTCTCCTGTCTCAGCCTCCTGAGTAGTTGGGATTACAGGTGCCTGGCAGCACACCTGGCTAATTTTTGTATTTTTAGTAGAAACGGGGTTTCACCATATTGATCAGGCTGATCTTGAATTCCTGACCTTGTGATCCACCTGCCTCAGCCTCCCAAAGTGTTGGGATTACAGGCGTAAGCCACCACACCTGGCCCAAAGTTATTTTTAAAAGAATTTTTTTAAAATGAAAAATCTGATAAGATCCTTTCCTGTTTCCCTATTGTTTTAAACTTTTATCTTATTTCACAGCGTATCAGTTTTGAATCTTAAATTTAATTAAGATCATTGATATGTGATTGCATGTTTATATTTGCTTTCACAACTGCTACGTGCCTATGGGATACATAAGACTGTGAAGGTCAGGAAAGACACATATAGAATCAACAGTTTTCATTTTACTCTTCAAATTTAAGAGCTGGCGCATTTATTTTCTTTTATCGAAATCTAAATTTTAATGAACCCTTTAATAGGACAAAAAGCTTTGTTGTTCTATATGCCGTAATCATGCTGGGATGTGTTTTGTTAACCAATGCAGAGTACTGTGTGGCCTCAGATTTAGGAGTATGCTTGTGTGTGGTCGTGTAGCCTATATGATTTTTTTTATTTGGTCAGTTTCTTAATACCATTGTATTTTGATTACTATTCTTAAATAATAAGACAAACTTTTTTTTCAAGCTTGGTAGAAAATGTGAAATATAAGAAGACACACTTAATTAAAAATCAAAGCCAATAATTAAAATCTTATCAAGCTTGCCTTATTTTAAGGAGCTCAGACCATTGCAAAAATAAATCTTGCTTTCTGGTTTAGTTTCAGATGACTAAGTCTCTGAATCCAGCAGTTCTTCCCTCTGCCTCCAAATGTAGCCTGATATTTCCTTCAGATTAATGAACAAAATACATTGCCATGGTAGCAATGATCAATCAGTTAAATAGCACTTTCTAAGGCCATTTCAGGGATTTAAAATTATTTTTCTAAACTCTTATACCTGTTTTCATTATCTCCCTCTCTACCAAAAACTTTGCATGACATTTAATGTCCCATGAAAGAAAGCCCAAACTCCTCTCATCCTGGCAAAGACAATCTTCATTGATAAACTGGCTTGGAAGATCCTTTGTGATTTCCTCTCCTGCTATTGCCTATCTGAGCCCTCCTCTCTGTGAAGTTAGGTTCATCCATTCACTGTTCCCCAAACTGTTTATGAGCATTCTTCCTTCTGAAATTTTCTTCACCCATCTCACCAGAAACGCCCATAACTCTGCATGCATCCATATCCTCCTACCTTGAAGCCTTGTGCTTCCTTTGAAATCACAGCTCTTACTACTTGGCCCAGTAATTTGTCATTCAATCATGTAGGACTCACAAAACTTCCAAAACACTTTCTTTTTAATTGTCAAATGATACAGATAGATATTTGGATATTTGTCCCCTCCCAAATCTCATGTTGAATTATAATCTGCAGTATTGGACGTGGGGTCTGGTGGGAGGTGGCTGGATCAGGATTTGGTTTCCCATGAATGGTTTAGCACCATCCCCATGGTGCTCTACTCACAATAGTGAGTAAGTTCTCCTGAGAGCTGGCTGTTTAAGTGTGTGGCATCCCTGCTCACCTCTCTCTCTCTCTTACACACACACACACTTCACCATGTGACATGCCACCTCCCCTTTTGCCTTCTGCCATGACTGTAAGCTTCCCGTGGCCTCATCAAAAGTTGAGCAGATGTCCAGTGCCATGTTTCCTGTATAGCTTGCAGAACCGTAAGCCAGTTAAACCTCTTATCTTTATAAATTACCCAGTCTCAGGTATTTTTTTATAGCAGTGCAAGAAGAACAGACTAATACACCAAGTAATGAGTGCAATAGATACATTTACTGACTGCCCAAGTCTCAATCCGTGCTTGACCATCACTCTATGCTTGATCAACTGGGTGAGTGAAATCTGAATCTAAGACAACAATGAAATGAGGAATGGCTTGACAACTGCTTGAGGCATGAGGATGAGGTTCCAGGCCAAGGCAGAGCACAGGAATAGAGTGTCACAATAAAGGCCAAATGATTCCTTGCAAATTTACTAATTTACATTATGAATGGGTTCAATTGAACATTATGATGAAAAAAAAAAACTGAATTCAAATGGTCATGTAAAAAGTATAGTACTTGATCATATTTTATTTTACAGTACAGGTACCTTCTACTATTTCTTGAAGTCACATGTTATTACTGAAATCCAATGGCTAACATGGATATCAACTTGGATATAAACAATCTGATGGAATGACATTTCTCTGTCTCCCCTTATACTTCTCAGTATGGTGTCATCTGTGATTATAAAAATATTTGTTACTAGGTTAGTGCTAGACTATTAGGTCTTTGTGAAGTACAAATCTAATTGAAAGCAATATACCTATGTTTGGAAATATATTCAAGAATAAAACACAAATGCCTAGAACTATTCTTTCAAAAGGCAACGGACATAGAAACAAAAAGTTGAACATTCTCAAAAAAAGTATATTGTTCTTCATGAAGTGATAGCAATATTTGAGTGGTATCATCTCCTTTTACAGTGACATAATATAAGCTAAATACTGGGATATGCATGAAGAATGTTAAAATGTATTAATCTTGCAGAATATACTGTGGCATATTTTCTAAACACAGATAATCAACAGTGAAATTAACCATTTAAATTCACCAACACTTGTAGTAGTATTGTAAAATATAAATCCACTTGGGAGTTTACATATAAATCTCATTTTTAAAATAAAAGACACTCCTGCTATTGGAAAAATTTGTTTCAGTGAATTAAAAAAAAAATTTCAAACTGGGTTTTTGAAGCATTGCATTAGCAGTAATGTTTTTGTTGATTCAACTCCTTATCCCTTGTAACACTTCAAAAATTCACCACTAGTTATAATTGTCTTAAGAAAATATAAAGCAGCTTTTAGATATATAGTTAGATTTTAAGCCAGAGGTCAGCCAATTATGTTTGACCATGTCTGGTTGACCACATGGTCAAATCTGGCCTGCCACCTGTTTTTGTATGGCTCATGAGCTAGAAATGGTTTTGACATTTTTAAAGAGTTGAAAAAATCAAAAGGACAATACTATTTTATGACACAGGAATGCTGTATGCAATTCAAATTTTATTGTCCATAAATAAAGTTTTATTGAGCCTCAGCCACGCTCTATCAATTATCTATTGTCTATGGCTGGTTTCATGGTATGCAGTACTTGCAGCAGAGAGTGTATGGCTCAAAAAGACTAAAACATTTAGTAACTGGCCCTTTAGGGAAAAAAAAAAAGTTCTTATCTATGATTTCTGAGAAGGAAATACAAAGTAATTAAGCTTTATAAAATAAATTATTAATTCCGGATAACTGTCTTCTACATGCAATTAGTCAATTGGAACATTCTACGTTCAAGTTATATCTATCCCCAGAACATACAAGTACACACTCAACTTAAAAATCCATAACTTCAATAACACTAACTTAAAACAAATTTTCCACCACAAAATTTAGTGTTATAATTTTAACACAAACCAATGTTCAAGATACCACATACCAGATGTGACCTGAAAGTAACAACCCATTGGTCAAAAAAAACTCTCTGGACTGTGTAATCTCTAACAAGTACAAAGTGGTGGTATCTAAAGCAAATAGAATAAAATCACCCTTTGTGGGAATCAGAATGACTTTCTAACAAATGCTAAGACAAAAAATTCTGCAGAACCACCAAGGACATCCTAAGCAATCGTTTAATTTTTTTATCTGCGTTGCTATTAGAGGCTATCTGAGCATTGTTTCTTCTAGATATTGAGAAAAGCATTTAATTTCTATTCAGTGTGCTACATGCATTAGTGTTCCCTTAATGATTACAAGTTGTAGATCTGTTAAGTGCTTCTTGAATGCACTGAATGTGAAATTCTTCTGCATAAACGTGAAAAGGAGAGGTTCTAAATAAAAAACCACTATTGTTAACCATTTGTGATTATGCTATCATCCCACACCACCGCACATAAATACGCTTTTCTGTTCTCTTTCCAGTTGCTAAAGTAAATGACCAGGAACAGAGAAATGGCCTAATTTCTTATTTATTGGTCACTTACCTCCTTTGCTTGCATATAAAATCAAAGCATCCATAAAATCTCTTCTAAAAGTTGTCACATTTAGGGATCAAATCATTTCACACAAAATAGAGATTTAAAAAAAATAGGCATATTTTGAACAATATCTCATATTATATGTGCAGTTGGGTTCTTTTCCTGTCCCAGGGGCAGATTTGTTAGGTGATCTTAATCAAATTGTTTATGCTTTTTTCATTCACTGCATACTATTCCTTTGGCAAATGTTTTTCTGCCTTGATAATGAACTAGGTACTGTGTGAAGTGTTACATAGAATAAGAAGATGAATCAGGCATAACTATGATCCCAAGGATCCAATAAACAAGTAAAAGTATTAATCATATGTATATGTACAAATAACAATAAGGTAAGAAGTGATGAGTGCACATAAGAGAGGTGATAAGACGTTTTGGAAGGTCAGAGGGAAAAGCAATTACCTCCAACTGGGAAGATCCAGGAGGAATTTATTGATGAGGCTGCATTTGAGCTGTAACTTAAAGGATGATTAAGAAGAGTAAATTAAATTGACTGACAAGGGCATTTCACAAACTGACAGGTATGCAAATGACAGGTAAGAAAGTGGTAGATGTGTGTGGGTGAAGAAGAAAATGTCATTTGTTTGTCCATAGGCTAGGATGTGTAAAGTGGAGTAAGTTACAGTTAAATCTAGAGACACAGCTTGAGAACCTGAAGATAGCGTTGTCTGGAAGGAAGCTTTGAATTCAAACAGATTTAGGTTAGAACTATGGCCCTGAAGGGGAGCACACACTGCGGTTAGTTGGGGGGAAATAGGGGAGGGACGGTGGGAGGTGAGGAGTAGGGGAGAGATAGCAAAGGGAGAGATGCCAGATGTAGGTGATGGGGAGGAAGGCAGCAAATCACACTGCCACGTGTGTACCTATGCAACAATCTTGCATGTTCTTCACATGTACCCCAAAACCTAAAATGCAATAAAATAAATAAATGCGGAAAAAAAATAGCAAAAGGGAAAAAAAAAAAAAGAAATATGGCCCTGAATACTGACTTTACTTAACCTCTAAGTCTCTTCTAATGTCTAGAAACATTACCTAACTTGCAAGGTCTTTGTAAAGATAAAAAACATATATATGCATATTTTAAAACACAATGTCTGACACATTATAGATGTCTAATAATAACTATTATTGTGTCCATATTATATTGAATAATAGACTAAAAGTTTTAGATAGTGCTGTAAGAATTTATTGTATGTACTATGGGAAGGTACCACAAAGGTTAGAAGTTTCTGAAACTAGGAACTCTTTGGAAACTAAGGCAGTCAGAGAGTTAACTAGTGTTTTCAACTGGGACTGCCCATTAAAATTATCTAGTAATCTTTGTAAATTGTGGCAAAACTAGGCATTACCACAGAACAAATAAATCAAGATCTCTATGCCTGGAGCCTGGGCACAGTACTTTATCAAAGATTCCCAAGGATTTCTCAAGCATAGCCAGAGCTGAGAACTACCATTGCTCTAGATACAAGTTGTTACAATTAATATGATAAGTATAATAAGTCCAGCAAAATGTTTTATTTAATAACTTAAGAGTTATTTTCACTCTCCTACACTGGCGAATGTCACTTTTCCAGATGGCCTTTCTCTGCCATAGTCTGTTGTTTGTTCAAAGACCCACTCAGCACCAAACAGGACCCATTATAATCAAGGCCAAATAAATGTTTGTTGAATGGTGAATAATATGACTGACTCATGTTATTACCATTCCCTGTTGAGATTCACTCAGGGTGGCTGGCAAAATATTAAGGGAAATATAAGGAAGTTACAGATTATAGTCTCAAATTTTTTAGAAGGCCGAAAGGTTTTAATGAGACTGGCTGAAGGCAGCCAGTTCTTACCTGAGAGCATTAAGTCACAGGAAGGTTAAGGATAACAAAAGCGTCCCCAGTTAAGTCTGTTTACCCCACATTCCTTTGTCTCTACTCTAATTGTTTACTCATGTAAATTTTGTGGTAGATGTCCCTCTCAGGGAGGCCAAAAAGAAATTACCCATTTATGGTGTTTATTATAGGCCCCAGAACCAAAACCTTTTATCATTCATAAAACCACTCTTTTAACCACGTTAATTATCCACAAGCATGTTAACTTAAAACCTCTGTTATTAAATTTATACTGAAAAAATGTGATGAAGAGCAGCAAGTAGTAGTTAGCTAGCTACAATTGCCCTCGAAAAGCATTAACAACCATCCCTAGCTCATTCAAATTCACTGTATTCTAATGTGTAAAAGTGTATTTCATTCATCCGTCCCTATGTCAAAGTCTGCAAAACAGACCTCCACAAGTAGTAATCAACATTTCAAGTAGTAACCCCAGCATAATCAGTCTCAATTCCCCACAAGATCAAAGTGACAAGATGAAAAGCAATATAAGATAGGGCCGGGCGCGGTGGCTCACGCCTGTAATCCCAGCACTTTGGGAGGCCAAGCCAGGCAGATCACAAGGTCAAGAGACCGAGGCCATCCTGGCCAACTTGGTGAAATCCCGTCTCTACTAAAAATACAAAAATTAGCTGGGCACGGTGGCACACACCTGTGTCCCAGCTACTCAGGAGGTTGAGGTGGAAGAATAGCTTGAACCCAGGAGGCGGAGGTTGCAGTGAGCCGAGATTGCACCACTGCATTCCAGCCTGGTGACAACTCCATCTCAAAAAAAAAATATATATATATATATATATATATGTACCATGTAACAATAATTAAAATATTTATATTTTGATCCATGTTTTCTTTTTCAAAAGCTGTCTTGCATTAAAAGAGCCAAAGATTCACATCATGCTTTTAAGTGTGATAGTAAGTAATCAGTTACACATAAAAATTAACGTCATGAACCAACACATGCAAGAGCAGGTACAAGCCCAGTAACATATATCTTTAGCCTTATTATCAACAATATCAAAGTAATATGGTCCACAATTTGTTTTCCCTTATTGCTAACTTTTATTTTGAGTTCAGTGGTACACATGCAGGTTTGTTATATAAATATATTGCATGTTTTAGGTGTTTGGTGTACATATCAATTTGTCACCCAGATAATAAGCATAGTACCAGATAGGTAGGTTCTAGATCCTCACTCTCCACTCTCAAGTATGCCTTGGTGTCTGTCTTCTCCTTCTTTATATCTATATGTATTTAATGTTTAGTTCCCACCTGTAAGTGAGAATGTGTGGTATTTGGTTTTCTGTTCCTGTGTTAATTTCTTTAGAATAATGTTCTCCAACTCCATCCATGTTGTGGCAAAGCACATTATATTTTCTTTTAGGACTGCATAGTATTCCATGTTGTATATGTACCACATTTTCTTCATCCAGTCTACCATTAATGAGCATTTAGGTTGATTCTATGTCTTTGCTACTGTGAATAGTACTGTGATGAACATATGTATGCATGTGTCTTTATGGTAGAACAATTTATATTCCTTTGGGTATATAACAAGTAATGAGATTGCTGGATTAAATGGTAATTCTGTTTTAAGTTTTTTAAGAAATCACCAAACTACTTGCCACAGTGACTCAACTAATTTACCTTCCAATCAGCAGAGCATAAGTATTCCCTTTTCTCTACAGCCTCACCAGCAACTGCTATTTCTTTTACTTTTTAAATAATAGCATTTTGACTGGTATGTGATGGTAACTCATTGTGGTTTTGATTTGCATTTGTCTAATGATTAGCAATGTTGAGCATTTTTTCATATACTTGTTGGCTGCATGCATGTCTTCTTTTGAAATGTGTCTTTTCATGTCCTTTGCCCATGTTTTATGGGGTTGATTTTTGCTTGTAAATTTGTTTCAGTTCCTTACAGATTCTGAATATTAAACTTTTGTCAGATGCAAAGCTGGCAAATATTTCCTCCTATCCTATTGGTTGTCTTTTTACTGTTTTGATAGTTTATTTTGCTATGCAAAAGCTCTTTAATTAGGTCCCATTGTCAATTTTTGCTTTTGTTGCAATTGCTTATGGCATTTTTGTCATGAAATTTTTGCCAAGGACTATGTTCGGAATGGCATTTCCTAGGTTATCAGCCAAGGTTTTTGCAGTTTGAAGTTTTCCATTTAAGTCTTTAATCCATCTTGAGTTGACTTTTGTATATGGTATAAGGAAAGGGTCCAGTTTTAATTTTTGGCATACGGTTAGCCAGTTATTCTAGCACAATGTATTAAATAGGGAGTCCTTTCTTCATTGCTTGTTTTTGTTGATTTTGTCAAATATCAAATGGTTATAGGTGTGCAGCCTTACTTCTGGGCTCTCTTTTCTGTTCCATTAGTCTATGTGTTTGTTTTTCTACTAGTACCATGCTGTTTTTGTTGCTGTAGCCTTATAGTATGACTTGAAATCAGGTAATGTAATGTCTCCAGCTTTTTTCCTTATGCTTAGTATTGCCTTGGCTATTTGGACTATTTTTGTTGTTGTTGTTCATATAAATTTTAAAATCGTTGTTTGTATTCTGTGAAGAATTCTTTCTGGTTGTTGGACAGAAATAGCATTGAATCTGTAAATTGCTTTGGGAAGTATGGCAATTTTAACAATGTTGATTCTTTCTATCCATAAGCATGGGATGTTTTTCCATTTGTTTGTGTCATCTTGATTTCTTTACGCAGTGTTTTTAATTCTTATTGTAGAGAACTTTTGCCTCTGGTTAGCTGTACTCCTAGGCATTTTATTATTTTTGTGTCTATTAATTAAAGATTTCATTCTTAATTTGGCTCTCAGCTTGGTTTTCGTTGGTGGATAGTAATGTTAGTGATTTTTGTACATTGATTTTATATCCTGAAACCGCTAAAGTCGTTTACCAGATCAAGAAGCTTCTGGGAAGGCATTGTGGGATTTTCTAAATATAGAACATATTGTCTGCAAACAGGGATAGTTGAACTTCCTCTGTTCCTATTTGGATGCCTTTAATTTCTTGCTCTTATGTGACTGGTCTGACTAGAACTTTCAGTACTATGTTGAGTTGGAGTGGTGAAAGAGGGCATTCCAGTTTTCAAGGAGAATCCTTCTAGCTTTTGCCCATTCAGTATGAAGCTGGCTGTGGGTTTTTCATAGATGGCTTTTGTTGTTTTGAAGTATGTTCCTCCAATGCCTAGTTTATTTAGGATTTTTAACATGGAAAGATGTTGAATTTTATCAAAAGCCTTTGCTGTATCTACTGAGATGATCTTGTGGTTTTTGTCTTTATCTCTGTTTATGTGATGAATCACATTTACTGATTTGTATATGTTGAACCAACATTACATCCCAGGGATAAAGCCTACTTGATCATGGTCAAATAGCTATTTGACGTGTTGTTGGATTTGGTTTCCTAGTATTTTTTTGAGCATTTTTGCATCTATGTTTATCAAGGATATTGACTTTAAGCTTTTGTTGTTGTGCTTCTACCAGGTTTTGGTACCTGGTACTTGGCTGAGGCTGGCCTCATAGAAGGAATTAGAGAGGATATTTTCCTCCTCAATATTTTGGAACAGTTTTAGTAGGAATAGTATCAGTTTTTTAAAAATAGATTGGGTAAAATTCAGCTGTGAAGTCATCTGATCCTGGCCTTTTTCTGGTTGGTAGGTTTTTTGTTACTGATTCAGTTTTGGAGGTCATTTTTGATCTGTTCAGGGATTACGTTTCTCCCTGGTTCAGTCTTAAGAGTTTATGTTTCCAAAAATTTATCCATTTCTTCTTGATTTTCTAGCTTGTATGCATAGAGGTATTTGCAGCTTTTTGTACTGAGGGGTCAGTGGTAATGTCCCTATGTCACTTCTGATTGTTTAGTTGGATATCCTCTCTTTTTCTTTATTAGTATAGCTAGTGATCTATGTTATTTATTCTTTCTAATAATAAACGCCTAGATTTGTTGATCTTTTATATGGTTTTTCACATCTCAATTTCCTTCGGTTTGTCTCCAATTTTGGTTATTTCTTATGTTCTGCTAGCTTTGGGTTCAACGATTTTGAAAAACTGCATTCCAGATTATATTTTATCTAGACCCCATACATCGAGATCTTTTAAAAAGTTATTTCATGTTTCATTTCAATAGTCCTATGATAACATTTTGTGGAGTGATTGATCAATCATTGCTATGATGTTACATTTATTAATAATTTTACAGAAAAATACTTTTATATTCAAGTGTATAATGGGGAATGTTGAAGTATGCTGAGGAATATGAAGACTGAGAAGTGAGTATTAAGAAAATCCTGGCTGGATGCAGTTGCTCACACCTGTAATCGTAGCACTTTTGGAGGTTGAGGTGGGCAGATCATGAGGTCAGGAGTTCAGAACCAGCCTGGCCAACACAGTGAAATTCCTTACCCACTAAAAATACAAAAAATTAGTCAGACATGGTGGCAGGCACCTGAAATCCCAACTACTTGGGAGGCTGCGGCAGGAGTATCAGTTGAACCTAGGAAGCAGAGGTTGCAGTAAGCCGAGGTCACGCCATGGTACTGTAGCCCAGGCAATAATGCAAGACTCTTTCTCAAAAAAACAAAAAAGAAAGAAAAGAAAATCCCAAATACCATAGCTTCTTAGAATTTGAAGACACTTTATAAATAATCTAGAAGAAATGACTTCTTACAATTTGAATGGACTTAGAAATAATCTGGCAGAATTTCTTACCAAAAGCAGGAAACACCTTTTCTTCTGAAATCTAATAGTGAAGAAAAAAATTACTTGCTTCTTGTCAAAACATTAAAAAACCTATGAAAATATCAAAGATTGTCTCCAACGTGGAGGCCTGGATTTTGGGACTTCCTTATTAAATCTTAATATATTGACAGCACTTGCAAGGACTAACCTCATTCAAAAATATAACAAACAGATGGCAAACTCTACAGTCAGCAGAAGTAATAGGGATACTAAAATGCTACCAGCAGTCTCCCTAATGGCTCTTGTTTTGACAGGTGTCTACTCAGGTGCTTGTGTTTTCTAAGCAATGTTTCTCTGTTCCTGTGTATAAGCGGCCCTCACCTTTTTATGAGTATCTATGCCATTGCAGTATTTACTATACATAAGACAATCACAACCATTAAACTGTCTCTAATCCTTTCCCCTTGTGGTTATATAAATTATTTGTTTACCCTGAGAGTACATGAAATTTTTATAGTCACAATCTAGGATTCCATCTATCCAGCTTTCCTCTCCAATAAATCTTCTGTAAATATTCAAACTCATATACGCCTCAGTGTAACCACATTGTAAACCCTATCTGTTGCTTTCTCAGAAGCCATTCAAGCTGGGTAAATGGCCCACCTCATAGCCCAGGGAAGAACTCAATGATCACATTCTAATTATCTTGTTTGGTTCACTTAATAGCCTTCTTCTCTCTTATGGGGAGGCCAGGGATACTCTGTAAATGTGGTCTCAGGGAATTCATTGCAGTCATATCTTCTTAAACATTCATATACAAATGATTCCTATAAGGTTATTCATACAATAAAATGTCGTCGAGACTGTTTTAGGATACTATAATGAATATTGAGGATGCTATGATGAATAAAGGCAGTCACTGACCTAAAAGAACTTGCATTAAAGACAACAATATATAACTATGAATTACAGTCACTTCTTGAATAACATCATTCTTGTTCAACATTGTTTTGTTACAATATTGATAAGAAACTTCCCACTGGGGCCATTGACTGTGGAGTTTGCACGTTCTCCCCATGTCTGCATGTGTTTTCTCTGGGCACACCAGTTTCCTCCCACATCCCATTACTGTGCACATTGGGTTCACTGGTGTATTAAAACTGTCCCTCTATGAGTGAGCATAGGCATGTGTGTGAGTGAACCCTGCATGTAATGGAATGGAGTCCTGTCCTGGGCTGCTTCCTGCTTTGTGCCTGAGCTGCTGGGTGACACTCCAGCCATCTCAGACCCTGAACTAGAATAAGCAGGTTGATAAATAAGTAAATGAATGAATGGATGGATGGATACATATTGCAAAACAAAAATTCATAAAGTATGTGATAATTATACAACGGCACAATAATAAATGACATGGTACAAAAGTGCTTACTGAGCCGTCATATTTTTTGTTTGTTTTTGAACTGTATGGTAGTAAGAGGTGCTTCTTACAATTTTCACTTTCCAAACATGCTTTTATTCCTTGATTTAACCCACCCACTAATATGTCCACCATCACTCACCGATTCACCAAAAACTGGGTAAATAATTATGTTACTTGTTTTTATTAATATTTCTTAAATGTATGTATAGCTCACACTTATTTCAATGTTTAATATTAGAAGTTTATTTCAATGTTTAATATTAGAAGTGTTGTGGGTATTTCTTTAGAAATTTTGTGATGTTGGCTGGGCATGGTCGTTCATGCCTGTAATCCCAGCACTTCAGGAGGCTGAGGAGGGCAGATCACCTGAGGTCAGGGGTTTGGGACCAGCCTGACCAATATGGTGAAATCCCATCTCTACTAAAAATACAAAAATTAGCTGGGCATGGTGGTGCAGGCCTGTACTTCCAGCTACTCAGGAGGCTGAGACAGGAGAATCACTTGAAGCCATGAGGCAGAGGTTGCAGTGAGCTGAGATTATGACACTGCACTCCAGCCTGGGCAACAGAGCCAGACTCCACCTCAAAAAGAAAAAAAAGAAGTTCGATGATGTTTTTGTGACCAGAAATATGCTTAAAATCCTAACTCCTATTTACATCAATTAGCTTGTGATAAAATTGGTTTCATTACACGTCATGTTGCCTAGAGTCGCAGATTCTAAGAATCTATCAATGATGTTAAGTGAGGCTTTATTGTATGTCAGATAAAAATATGAGCTTTGAATAAAAATAACACACATTAATGAATAAGGAAAGTGATTAGGGCAGGGGATACTACTCTAGAATGATGGTCAAGAAAAGCCTGTTTGTAGAGGGGACAGGAACAGAGACTCGAAGGTAGTAAGAAGGTAAGCCAGGTCATTATCAAAGAGAAGACCACTCTAGAGAGTGAAAAAAAGCAAACAGAAAGTTTGAAGACCACAGTCTGTTAGGAAAAAATGAGAAGCAAGAAAGACAGAATTACTGGAGCAGAAAGGGAGTGAAGGAGAGTAGTAAGAGATGAAATCAGAGAGGTTTGGAGCTTACATGGTTAATTTTACATGTTAATGTCACTAGGCCAAGGGTGCTCAGCTATTTGATCAAATATCGTTCTGAGCATTTCTGTGAAGGTGTTACTGGTCAAGACTGATATTTAAATTGGTAGATTGTGTAAAGCAGATCGACCTCTCTAAGGTGGGTCAATCCAATCAGTTGAAGGCTTAAATAACAAAAGTCTGTCCCTTCCCAAAGTAAGGGAGACTTCTGCCTCCTGATTACCTTTGAATTGACAGTAGCTTTCTCTTGCTTTGGAACTCAAACTGAAACATCAGCTCTTCTTGAGCTGCAAGCCAGCCAGCCTTAAGACTGACATGACACATCCATTTTTCTTATTCTTAACCCTTTGGACTGAGATTGGAAGGAGATCATTGACTCTGTTGGCATTCCATTGTGCTGACTCACCTGCAGTTCTTGTACATTAGCCTCCATAATCACATGAGCCAATTCTTTATATACACACACACACACACACACGCTTATAAATAATAGGATTAAAATATGTATTCATTTATATATATAATAGGATGAATATATGTATTCATCCTATTAGTTCAGTTTCTCTGAAGAGCTCTAATACAGAAGCTTAGTATTTAAAAGGTCATCCTCCATTTGGCATGGTCAGACTATAGCAGGATGGGACAGGGATAACATCAGAGAGAGTAGCTAAGAAGCTTTTGCATTAATCCAGGCAAGAGACAAAATTGTGGCCTTTACTAGGGAGGTAGTGGTGGATGTAGTGGAAAGTAGTGAAGTTCATATACATTTGAAGATTGAGCCAACATGATTTGCTGATGAGGAGCTGGGGAAGATGAAATAAGTTGAAAATTATCTCATAGGACTTTCGTCCTTGGGCCAAAACTGGAGGAACAGAGTTTTCAGTTTCTGAGATAGGAAAGGCATGAGCTGATTTGCAGGGAAAATTTGAAGTTCAGCTTTAGAGCATTTATTTTGAGAAATGTACTGGACATGCAAGTGGGGAGGTTGAATAAGCAATCAGGCATGTTAGTCGGAAGTCAAAAGTTAGCAACAGGGTGTCTAATTTTCTTGTAATCAGTATATAGACAGCATTTAAAGCTAGAGGCCTAGAGGAGACCTCCTAGAAGCTGATGTGGACATAGAAGATTTCTTCAGATGTGGGGGTAATCTCACATGGTTGGTAAGAAATATTTCACAATTCACAGAGCACCTAACAAAATAAAGTCTATCACAGAATTCAGTGATATGTAGAAATGGCATTGAGTAATTAACAGCTTTTCTATTTATTTTGTGTTAATTTCTACCAAAATACTATCAAATCACAAGCTGCTTTACTTATTTCATGAGTTATATTAAGGTTATTCAAGTATGTGATGAATGAGCATACCACAATATGCACATTCATCACATACTTGAATAGCCTTAATACTATGATTTTCTATGCCATTATTGTTTTCAGATTCTATAGCTCTAATAGGCAGATAGCTCATATGCTATGGTTGGAATGTGTTTCCCAAAGATCACGTGTTGGAAACTTAATCTCCAATGCACCAGTGTTGGGAGGTGGGGCTAACAAGATGCAATTAGGTCAGGGGAGCTCTGCCCTCAAGGAAGTATTAATGCTGTTATCACAGGAGTGGGTCAGTTATCATGAAAATTAATTAGTTATCATGAGAGTGGGCTTGTTATCAATATAAATTTTGCCCCATTTTGCTCACCTTCTCTTCTGGTCTCTTCCCTTCTGCCTTCCCATTTAATGACACAGTAAGAAGACCTTTATCAGAGGCCAGCACCTTGATATTAGGGTACCCATTCTCCAGAACTATCAGAAATAAATTTATTTTCTGTATAAATTAACTGGTCTATGGAATTCTGCTATCACAAAACAAAATGAGCTAGGACATCCTATTAACATGCACTAAAGAAATTATTCTGATAATTCTATTTTGTACGCCAACATTAACCTGAAATTTGACTCTAGCTAGTCATCCCTATTTTCTATCTTGATCTGAAATAATTTACTTTGGTTTTGTTATCTATTTAAAAAGTTTCTATTTTGCAACATTGCAAACACTGCAATAGGAGTTATCATATTCAAATTCTGTTACAGAGTGCTCATTAACATAGATGTAGTTTTTACATATTTTATGTAGACATAGATAAATTAAGCAGCTTCCCAATTACAAAGAAAACCTAAAATACATATATATTCTTTTTATGCACATGAAAATGCAATACGAAATATCTATTATAAAAATGATCATTATATTAAAATATGGAATTGCATACCATTTGGTTATTTTATAGTATAATAAAATTGTTCTGCTTTTTCTCCTCAGTAGTTAGAGTGGCATATTTTACAGAGAAACCATAGATATTGAAAAGAAAAAAGGACTGAGGGTCTCAATTATGCAGCTATTGGCAGGACACCAAAAAAAAATCACTTAACCTCTTAAGGCATCATTTTTCCATATTTATAAAATACAGACATTGAAGTAGATTGTTAATGTTCTTTATGACTCTAACATTCATGAATGCTATCATTTAACAGGCATAGGGGTGTGTGTGTGTGGTGGGGGTGTGTGTGTGTAAACGCAGTTCCAAAGGGAAGTATCATTTTACTCCAGGAAAATTTTCATTGACCATATTTTATGCACATTACATAGTAGAAATATGGTCGGAGTAGATATTTCTATCATCATGTTAAAAAGACATAAATATACAGGTGCCAGCATTTTGTCGGTAAATAATCACAGACTCAGTCTTGAACAGTAATTTCTGGTATGTGTGCTTTTATCACAACCACAATGTTTCATTAATGTGTTTTTTCTTGCTGAATATTCTCAATTCTTTTAAATAAATTTTAATTAGTCACTTTATGCATATAATTTTCATATTTTCATAATTATACTTCATTATGTTCTTGGCACAACTTATGTAATCAAATAATTGCCATATGCAATTATATTATATAAAATATGTAAACATAATGGAAAAAATTCACAGATGTATTCACAGAAGATATTTCTTTTTTCATTTTCAGCTATCCACATTATTTAGTATTGATTTTAACAATATTTATTTTTAACTCAAATCACTATATATCAAAAAGAATATTCTTAAGGGGAAAATTTGACAGTGATTCTGCCTAGAGATGGTATATTATTAAAATACACCATAAGTTGAACATTTGAATAAAAGTTACATGTACTATGCATTTTCAGGTGGTTTTAGGAAATATAAAATTTCTTTTTTGCTTTTACTCTTAATACTATTGATATGTAATGCATTAATTTCATTCATTGCTTTGGACATTCTTATGTATACTCTTAATTGCCTATACCTAAAAATGGAATCATAGAACCATAGAAAAATCAAAGAAATTAAAATAAACATAAAGGTTATCTAGGTCACATCCACCTAACTCTATACCTTGAGAAAATGATGTCCTGGGAATTTGAGTGACTTCACATAGTCACAAAGCTACTTGACAGCAGGACACGGCCTGACCTCAGGACTTCTGCCTGTCAATCCAGGGCTTTGTCTTCCTAAATCAAGAGGATACTCAGTTTAATGATCTACTTTTGTTTTTTATCTTCTTCTCTTGATTGTGAGATTTTCGAAGAAAGAGATTAGGTCTTCACCTTTACATCCCCCCTAGAGCTTAGAACAGTGCCTAGGCAACAACATAATTGCTCAACATCTAGCTTTTTGGAGGCCTTTATTTTGTGTAACTTTTGACCATTTTACAAAAGTAAGTTATTGTCTCCTCATCTATTGTGTGGATACATAATAAATGTTGATCTAATGACAACTGGTTGAATAGCTTATTGCAAAATTGATACTAAATATTTGAAACACATATTATATTTGACTCTACAAAATATAAAATTTGTTATGTACGTATCTACCAAGAACTCACACCGAATGGTAATTATTGGGTATTAGGTAGAAGCCAAAGGGTGTTATATATTTTCTGGCACTCCCATAGCAGAACTGTTTAAATGAACGTTCGTTTATAGCAAAATTATCTTAACTAAAATACTAGTGAAAGGAAAAAAGAAAAAGAAAAATAGCCGATAGATGGAAAACAAACATGACTGATATGGTTTGGCTGTGTCCCCTTCAAATCTCATCTTAAATTGTAGCTCCCATAATTCCCACATATTGTGGGAGGAACCTGACGGGAGATAATTGAATCATGGGGTAGTCTCCCCCCATACTGTTTGTTCTCATGGTGGTAAATAAGTCTCGTGAGATCTGATGGTTTTATAAGGGCTTTCTCCTTTCACTTGGCTCTCATTTTCTCTCTTGTCTGCTGCCATGTAAGATGTGCTTTTCACCTTCTGCCATGATTGTCAGGCCTCCCTAGCCATGTGGAACTGTGAGTTCACTAAACTTCTTTTTCTTTTTAAATTATCAAGCCTCAGGTATGTCTTTATCAGCAGTGTGAAAACAGAATAACACAATAACCATATACATTTTCATTAGCTTCAGCATGAATGTTTTCTCTTTGAAACAACTCTAAAACTACATGTGTATTAGCATTTTACTAAGTAAATACTTCTCTGGGTTTCTGTCCTGGTTCCACAGGGTAGACTTTTTTTATTTTGTTTCTATTGCATAATTCACAGAAAGTTATTAATTGACTAACACCAAACCAATGACAAGTTGAAGCCCTTAACTGCATATTGTCCTTGCATTTGCAAATGAGAAAACAGGCACTACCCAGAACATTACAGAGGGGAGATAGAAAGACGGAAAAAACAAGACTGTATTAGCTCTCACATTCTATGTTATTTTTATGGAGTGTAACTTTGGCTTCAGAGGATGAGGGTATAGAGAGGAAGAACACAAAGCACCTTGACTCTTCTTCTCTATTTTCTGAGGTAGATTGCTCTTCTAGCCAAGACTGAAATAAAAAATCACTCTCATGTCTAAGTTCAAGCCCCACCGTGTGAATAAAAAGCTAGTATGGATGAACAAAATAAGTAAAATACTCTGAACATGCATTATGAGTCTACTGTTTCTTTTAAAATCAATATTTTACAATGTAGAAATATGCATTTACATTTCAAAAGAATAGTTCCAATTCTCATTCTCTTCACATATCTGCCACACACCACCTTTATACTGTTGGAGATTAAGCCAAGGCACTACCATAAAAAAAAAGTCTTTTAGTAGGAAGAATTGCAAAACGCCAAATATTTTCTGTTTTAAATCTGAATGTTTTTAATATTTAGAATATACATTCCTTAAGAACTGGGTCTACTAAACACCCTGAAGGTATTCAAGTATTTATGGTAATGATAATGATTGCTATATAAAACTGTAATTAGTCGGGCATGGTGGCTCACGCCTGTAATCCCAGCACTTTGGGAAGCCGAGGTGGGCAGATCATGTGGTCAGGAGTTCAAGACCAGCCTGGCCAACATGGTGAAACCCCATCTGTACTAAAAATACAAAACTTAGCCAGGCATGGTGGCACACGCCTATAATCCCAGTTACTCTGAAGGCTGAGGCAGGAGAATCGCTTGAACCCAGTAGGCAGAGTTTACAGTGAGCCAAGATCACACCATTGCACTCCAGCCTGGTTAACAAGAGGGAAACTCCAACTCAAAAAAGAAATCCCTGTAATTAATAGGCAAACACTGGCAAACTGCATTATCTTAGGCTCTGTGTGTTGATACGAAGAGGCATGGTGGCTCACACCTGTAATCCCAGCACTTTGGGAAGCTGAGGCTTGAGTTTGCTTGAGTTCCAGACCAGCCTGGCCAACATGGTGAAACCCCGTCTCTACTCAAAGTACAAAAATTAGCTGGGCATGGTGGTGGGTACCTGTAATCCCAGCTACTTGGGAGGCTGGGGCAGGAGAATCTCCTGAACCTGGAAGGTGGAGGTTGCAGTGAGCCAAGATCACATCACTGCACTCCAACCTGGGCAACTGAGTGAGACTCCATCTCAGCAAAACAAAAACAAAAACAACGAAAAATGCGTCAGACCAAGTGACTACCTTCAAAAAACTTACTATGAGCATAGGAAAGACAAAATGGTACACAAAATGCGCTTGACGCTATGAGGCATTAAATGCTAAAAGATAAATAAAAGCTAGAGAGGATTAGCTCGTTGGAGTTTTAAAATGCTAGAAGAAACAGAAAAACTTTCTGGAGGAAATGAAACATCATAGGCCTTAAATAAGGGACAAAATGTAAATTCACAGGTTGCAAACTCAAATACCTATTCAAGTCAGCTGAATATTGCTGGGTAGGAAGGTACATGCAATGTTGCCAAATTTTTCAAGAGACTCTAGAATTCCAGTTTGACATGTAACAAATATTGACTTTTAAAATAGTGTCAATTAACTCAAACAATTAAGTGCTGCATAAGCCAATAAAACACTATATAATTATGGTCTGCCTAACTTATATTTCTGTCACATCTTCAAATAATAGAACAGGGAAGAGATGGCAAGAGAAACTGCGTAAGCTACATGGCTGTGATGAGAGCAGACATAATTAATTTAAAAGAACAAACAGGGCTGGATGTGGTGGTCATGCCTATAATCCCAGTATTTTGGAAGGCCGAGGCAGGCAAATCACTTGAGACCAGGAGTTCAAGACCAGCCTGGACAACATGTTCAGGACGCTGAGGCATGAGAATTACTTGAGCACAGGAGGCGGAGGTTGCAGTGAGCCAAGATCACAACACTCTACTGCAGCCTAGGTATCAGAGTGAGACTCTGTCTCGAAATATTAAGTTAACATAAAAGAACAATCAGAAGGCTGGTGAAGGAGGTAAGAAGTAGCGGAGAAAAACTAGCGTCAGGCTGGAGATTATTTGGGCCATGAATAAAAGCATTTATATCGATTCTGGAGGCAGATTAGAGAACAAGTACATACAGAGGTATGATAGGTTTAAAGTGTATCATCTTGAATAAAGTCAAACTTCTCTTTGCATTGGCATTAATCCTGTTTGCCAAGTGTAATAGCTGAGTGTAACCCCAGGCATTTTAGAAATGTTAGAAGTGGCAGGAACCAAATATCACACACAGACATCAAAGCAATATTGCTATATTAGTCTTTTTTTTTTTTACTTACCTGTAATCATATTTATTTAGAAATCAAGACTGTACTAATATTTCACAACACTATATTCACTCCTAACATATTACTGCCTGTTTAACATTTGATAATTCCAATTAAAAGGGTTTAAAATTTTTATAGGCTTTACCATGGCAGTATCCCAAGGAAACATTGTGCCACCCAGCTTGGCCAAGCAACCAGGCCATGTTTCAGCTGAGAATTTTCTTTTAAACTTAATTATATGAACATTTGGTGTTTCCTATAAACTGACAATCCAGTTTGTTAGAGATACATTATGCAAATTAGGAAATTAGCGACAATTTCTGATGCTAGTCATTACTATCTTATTCTCCACTTCAGATCTGCAAAAACGCAATGATGCAGTAAACTATATCAATGGATGTTTTGTTACTGCTATTAATGGACGGTATTTTATTGTAATGTTAAATTTACTGCAAAACTTGGGAATTTACAATAACATACATTATCCTACACAATCTAATATAATTCAATTTCCTTTGTCCTGTGAGAAAAACAAATAAAAGCAAAATATACTGCAAACATATTTACTTGAGTGCTAACTTTACTCGCTTATTAAATATTCAGTCAAATTCAGTGTCACTCCAAATGCTGTGAACTAATTTCATATTCTTCAATGGAAAAATGAAGAATTTTTGGACTTCACTATACTGGCGAACCTTCTAAGCTTTAGCCACGTTTTTCTGCTCAGTCTAATTTTAGCATCTCTCCTCTGTTCATTGATTATTCCTATTGTTACTCCACACACTGATGCCAAACTTCCACTTGAGAGGTAGCAAGTGTGTCAGAAGCCATTATTGTAAATGTGCAGTTCAATTTTTTTTCCTTTGCTGTACATTTGTTTATGTTTTTCTTTGTAGGGCCCTTTGACCATAGATTCCTATGCCTAAATTCAACAAACAAGTCATAAGTGTTTTTGTTTGGAACATCCTCACCATCATCCTGAGGAGTCTGCACAGAGCTTCAAACCCACTATACAAAAGTTCAAGGGGAACCAGTTGACACATTGTGGACTGAAGGCAGAAGCCGTTGACTTCCACATTTCAATACAATTATTATGAATTGCATTTTAGAAACAGAGCTTTGTTGTTGGTTTGTTTTGTTCTGCTGGATTTGTTCACGTGTTTGTTTGCTCAGTTGCTTGTTTAGAGAACCAGATTACTTCTGGAAAATTCATTGGCAGAAAGCACAGGGCCAATAAAGCTGACCATCTTATATTGAAAAAAGTCATACAAACACCAGGAGAGCATCATCAGGTAATTTGTATTCTCTGATCTAAGCGATCATTCTCCTTTATGCAAAGAATTTATTCAACAGTATACTTCTCTAACATGAAGTTCACAGGGACAAAAAAATTCCCATCAAAATTTTGAGATAAAAGGGAAAAACCTACAAAATGAAGTGCCATTGAAGTCCATGTACTGTTCTGGAATCTTCACATTGAACAACCACAGAATGATAAATGTCAGAGAGGAGAACCCATCAATAACTGGCATCTGCTAGGGATTTTAAAATAATCATAAATGCCAGAGTTTAAGAAGATAATTTTCTTTGACTATGTGACTATCTCATAATTTTATATGATAAATGTTATACAAGTATTTCTGATCAGAATTATGATCAATACATTTTGCATACAACTGTAGTATTATCTATATTAACACTGCACAAGGTGTAAATTCTGAGACTATATTCTCTATTGAAACACTATCAGCCAAATTCGTTTTGTAGCCTAATGAAAATAGGTGATTTTACAACAAAACCCTCTGTAACATACTTTTAAAATGTCTATCCACCCGAGAACTAAACACCCACTAAAATGCCCAAATCCTAATCTTCATGATCTTTGCTTATTTGGAGAAGCAATTTCTTTTTTGTTTTTGCTCTTTGCATAAATGATCTTATTTAATCCATGCTGCAGGTGTTGTTAACCACATTTTATGTATGAGGAAGCAAGACTCACAAAGGTTAAAACTTTTCTAATTCCACACAGCCATTAATTATAAACATCATGACTCAAATCAAGTTCTTCCTGATTCTAGAGGTTATGTTCTTTTTCAAAAAAATAATTTCAGCTGGACACGGTGGCTCACGTCTATAATTCCAGCACTTTGGGAGGCTGAGGCAGGCAGATCACTTGAGTTCAGGAGTTCGAAGTCAGGCTAGCCATCATGGTCAAACCCCGTCTCTACTAAAAATACAAAAATTAGCTGGGCATGGTGCCAGGTGCCTGTAATCCCAGCTACTCAGGAGGCTGAGACAGGAGAATCACTTAAACCCAGGAGGCAGAGGTTGCAGTGAGCTGAGATTGTGCCACTGCACTTCAGTCTGGGTGACAGAGCAAGACTCCATCTCAGTAATAATAATAACAATTTCAACTTCTATTTTAGATTCAGGTGGTACATGTGCAGGTTTGTTACATGGGAATATTGTGTGATGCTGACGTGTGGGGTATGAATATTCCCATCACTGAGGTAGTGAGCATAGTCCCCACAGGTAGTTTTACAGCACATGCTCCCTTCCTTCCCTTCCCAGTCTAGCTATCCCCAGTGTCTACTATTGCCATCTTTATGTCCTTGTATACTCAATGTTAACTCCCACGTATAAGTGAGAACATGTGATATTTGGTTTTCTATTCCTGTGCTAATTCACTTAAGATAATGGTCTCCAGCTGCATCCATAATGCTGCAAAGGGCATAATTTCATTGTTTCTTATAGCTACATGGTATTCCATGATGTATATGTACCATATTTTCTTTATCCAATTCACCACGGATGCACACCTAGGTTGATTCCATGTTTTTGCTATTTTGACTATTGCTGCAATGAACAGGTGAGTGCATAGATGTTTTTGGTAGAATGATTTATTTCCCCTTGGGTATATGTACCCAGTCATAAAATTGCTGGGTCAAATGGTAGTTCTGCCTCAAGTTCTTTAAGAAATCTCCAAATTGCTCTCCGCAGTGGCTGAACTAATTTATATTGCCACTAACAGTGTATAAGCATTTCCTTTTCTCTGCAGCCTCAACAGCAACTGGTTTTGTTTTGTTTTGTTGACTTTTTAATAATAGCCATTCTGGTTGGTGTGAGACAGTTCCTCACTGTGGTTTTGATTTGCATTTCTCTGATGTTTAGTGAAAATGAACATTTTTTTTCATATTTGTTGGCAACTTCTTTTGAGAAGTGACTGTTTATGTCTTCTGTCCATTTTTTAATGGAATAATTTGGGTTTTGCTTATTTTCAAGAATCCAGAAATAAAGCCACATACCTACACCCATCTGATCTTTAACAAACTTAACAAAAATAAGCAATGGGGAAAGGACTCTCCATTCAATAAATGGTGCTGGGATAACTGGCTAGCCATAGGCAGAATAATGTAACTGGACCCCTACCTTTCACCACACACAAAAATTAACTCAGGATGGATTAAAGAGCTAAAGGTAAGACTTCAGGCTATTAAAAAATCTAGAAGAAAACATAGGAAATACTCTTCTTGACATGGATCTTGGCAAAGGACTTATGGCTGAGTTGGTTTTACTTTCCTTCTCTTCTCAGGGGCTTCTTGATGAAATGATGAGTTAGTCTGGATTCTCAAAAAGGCAGATGCCAAAACAGGATTACACGTGCATGCATTTTGAGCAGGGTAGGAAAGATAGCAGAGCTACCAGCTGCAAGTCTGATGCAGACAGCAAGGGAAGTTTGAGTGGGAGCTTCCTAGAATTCACCTTCTAAAGAAGGTTTAATAAAGCCACTAGGGAGTCCTCAAGCCACAGTCAGTCAATGAGGGGGTCCATGAGTCTCAGGAACAGGTATCCCTTAGAATTCCTTCTGTGTTCAGTCATTGTCTGTGAACAGCCGTCAGAGAGCATGGTCAGGGTGCAAACATGGTAATGAATATCAGAGCTGAGCAGCTGGAAACTCTGTCCAACTACCACCTCCATAATTGGAGGATCATTAGGTATATTCACAGGATGCAAAAAGCAACAATTCCCAATTGGATCTCTCACAAATGTTGTCACACTGGGAATGTTATTCCTCTCTCTGAGTCATTTTGCAAGAATAGAACTGTTATAGAAATAAATGTAATACAACATGTGACAGTGCCTACTGCAGTACCTACCCAAAGATATTAGCTATTTGTTTCCCCTCTAGCATCCAGTTGATTGCCTGTATATAGTAGATGGTTAATAAAATTCTTAAACATAATATATTTAAATATATATACATAAATATGTGTAAGAAAAACTATACCCATATGCAATATGAATATAACTTTGTTTCAATTTCTGTTTAGAATGTAAGAATATTTCTACTGAATTTCATGTTTTCTTTTTAAACTGAATTCATCCTGGTATATACCAGTCTATATAATTTGTGTTTTTTCTACCAAAAGAAGTACTTGACCAAGTGCCTTCTTGCAGAAGAAACAGACTGACAAGTTTTTGTCTCTCAAAAACAAACAAAAAAAATATTATAAATTTCTATACTTCCTGTGTTTATTCATTCATTTATGTTATTCATTCAACAAATATGTAAAACACTGTGCCGAAATCCATTCTAGGGAACCAGAAACAGGCACTACTCCTACTCCTGCCCTCACCTGGCTTACAGTCTAGTAAGAAGAAATACTTTAGCGAAGGACAACATAAATAAACCTGAAACTGCAGCTGCCACAGTGCTATGAAGGACAAGTGCAGGCTGTAATGAGATCCCATCACAAGTAGCTTAGATGCAGCCAGGGAGATCACCAACGGATTGCTGGACAAGTGGTGCTGATGAGGAATTTGGAAGGTCATGAGGATAGGAAAGAATGTCCAAAGCAGAAGAAACAAATTGCACAAAGTCCAGTGGTGGGAAGAAAGATGTGGGAGAAGGTTCGTGTGAAGAACAAATAGGAAAGGAGCAGGTTGAGAAGCTGCAGGCATTAGGAAGGGCCAGGAACACAGTGGTTACCTAACTGTCCCGAAAGGCTATAGCTGAAAAAAAAACCTAGGTCCCATTCCCGGATTCTCATCACACTTAATGAATTCCACTGTCCATTTCATCACTTTCGCTTTTAATCACTGATTTTTTTAAAAAAGGAGAAAGTAAACAGCAGAAAACAGTCAGAGAAAATATCAGCCAACCAGTTAGAAATCATTTGATAGTATTTAAATGGCATAAGAAATGTGATCAAAACTACCAAAACAGGTTAAGCCTCACTCGCTTTAAGCCTCTTGCTGATTCGATCTATCAATCCAATATCTTAATAATTATTGTACCATATGGAAGGCAGTTATTCAATAATATGAGAACATAATAAAAAGCTTTAAAATTTAAAAATATTGTAAATCCGCTAATCCCATTATATAGAGCAAAACATTTAAATGTCATTTGAGATGTTATTCTCAGTATTATCCTATTCCTGTGCCTATGGCATGACAATCAGACTCATGCAATTATTGTGGAGACAGAGTAGTGAAAAGAAGCAATCATCCACTGGCTCAGAGACCACCATTATCACTAAGAGACCCTATAGATCAAGAATCCTCAAAGCATAAGAGCACATTCAGAGTTTTATGTACAGTATAAACATTGGCTGTTTTTCAGGATCAGGTGCCTACAGATTTGTGGTGTGTGGCTCATTGGCTGATGTGTTAAATCCCCAAAGGTTACATCAAGCAGACCCAAGACATTTAAGAAAAATTGAGACCATGCCCTCAATGTCTTAAGGGGGTAATATTACTAAGCAGAATAAATAATAAGTATCTACATTCTTCCAGAGGAAATAGGAAATATTTTCCTTACTGTTATGTCTTCAGGGAAAGATCTGATAGTTGGTAAAATGGACCATAGGGTAGCTTCACTAAGCATGTCTAATAATTCCACTCTGAAAACTTGTCGGAAAAGAAAAAAACAACAACAAACTAGTTAAATGGAAAATGGAGCATATATTAGGCTACACAAGGAAACAAAGGTGCTAGGCAGATCACTAAGTCTCCTGGGAAATTAAATGGAGATAAAGGACATTTGAAAGAAAGCCTTTGTTTTAATTTTGTTTTCAAAACCTAGGAAAATTAAGTATTGTCAAAGAGTCACCAGATACTTCTAAGAGTCACCGTTTCATTTTAAAATGCATCTGCCTACACAATATGTAATCTTTATTTGACCTAATGCTTTCAATAATTCTTTAGAGTAATTTTTTCAAGAATATAATGTGGATATATCCTCATACACGTTTATATCTATGCAAATCAAAGTTTAGAACATGTTATAGTCTTCAACTCACCTGCAGCCATGATTGAAATCCAGGCCCTATTCTAATTTTTTTTTCATTAGAGAAATTCTAAATTCAGCCCTAACAATGTTTAACCTTAACAGGATCAAAAAAAAGTATGGTTGCTGCCAGGTATAAAGAAATGCAAAGAAGGGCAAGAGAACAGGAGCAAGGGAACAGAAATTGGAATATGAGAAAAAAGACAAGAAAGAAAAGCCCTCAGGCACAGATAAGGAGGAAAAGGGTAACTTATAAGCAGTTGTTCTGTGACTTACGGACTCTGGAGATTCTTATTAGATTCTCCGCATAAACTCTTGCTTTTTCCAGGAACAGTTCTGTTTGTTTTGTTCTTTTAAAGACTAGAGTGAGGTACCTGGAAAGCCCTGAGTCACATAATTCACTAAGCACTGTTGCTCTCTGCCTTTCTCTGAAGATGCTCCAGACTGAGAAATGAACTGAGCTGCCTGACTTTCTTACCTCTGCATCACCTGGCACCTGCCTTTCCCTCCTCTCACTCCTCTTTCCTGGTTGACCAGCTTGTTTTGATAAGAAATCCTGCCTGTGTTCCATTCATGACCCCGGCCTGGACCTCAGCACAGTAAGGGTATGGGCAGTGTCTTCCAGCCTATTCTCAGCGATTCCTAACCAGGAGATCGACCAAGCCCTAAATGGTAACGCCAACCCCAGAATGTCTAAACAGATGGATCAGGGTACGGTGAGGGTGTCATAGGGAAGACCTAGGGAGCATCTCTTGAAACTGTTCTTTTGCACAGCAGGCACACTGCTTTTCACCTGAATTATATTTTCTTGAAGGGGACTGGGGCCAGGGATTAACTCCAACTCTGATGCTGGCTCCAGTGTCTCTTTTACTAATGCCTGTTGCCTTTTATTACTGAACTGTCACCTATTTATTACTATTATTCATGAATTGTCACCTATCAATACTTGCATTGGAGCCAGGACTAGTTGGAAAAGTGAGAAGTTAGAAGCCTGGTAAGATTCTCTCACCATTTATCTGTGAGAGAGCTACTTATATTGCTCCTAGGGAAGCAATGAGGAAGTCTTTTTAAGAAAGTACCTAGTGTAGATTACAGGGTGATGGATGCAGGTAATCACCATGGAATATGTATACCTATGTAACAAACCTGCACGTTCTGCACAGGTACCCCAGAACTTAAAGTATAATAATCAAAAATAAAAATAAACAAATCCAGCTTTCTTATTTCAGGCCTCATGACCATTCTCAATTACCGACTTTTTGAACTCAGTTTAGAATCACCCCTTTTTTTTTTCCATATCCTACATTCTTGTCTTGATTTAGAAAAATAGGGAACTCCAACCTTAGGAAAGTAATTTTAGATCCTAAGAAAAATGCAAAAAAATGGATTCTACTTTTGTAGCCAGATCTAACCCAGAGACAGGGAAAGTCTGTTTATAATTCAGATTTATAGGGATTTATAATGTTCAAAATTTAGAAATATTGTTTGAAAGTGTAAACAGTTAAAGCCACTAAGGCACTAATGTTTTGTACAATTTACCCACTACAGAAATTATTTGTTTCTATGGTGGTAAAGAAAATGTAGTTTCAATAAATCTT
The DNA here is from genome assembly GCF_009761245.1 of Sapajus apella. NCBI lineage: Eukaryota > Metazoa > Chordata > Mammalia > Primates > Cebidae > Sapajus > Sapajus apella. The sequence continues at coordinate 8,730,285 of NW_022437018.1, forward strand.
TGGTAATTCTTTTTTTTTTTTTTTTTTTTTTTGAGGGGCGGGGACTGAGTCTTGTTCTGTCGCCAGTCTAGAGTGCAG